>NC_134500.1:38055436-38170436 GCF_040206685.1 Ascaphus truei
AAACACATCCACACCGGGGGAAGGAGAAGCACAGATAACATTCCAAGAGACACTGTTTTTAAGTTATCCTTGCTTCATTCATTGTAACATCGCCGGAAGAAGAGATCAGTGTATCTCGAAAGCTCGCACAAATAAAAGCATTTCGTTAGCCACAGAACGGTATCATCTATTTATTTTTTGATTATTGAAGCTCGGCTAACACGGTACTGATACCTCTACATATATATATATATATATATATATATACATACATATACACACACACACACACACACATACACACACACACATATATATATATATATACATATATACACAAGCACACACACAGATCTATACACACACACACACACACACAGATATATACACACACACACAGATATATACACATACAGATATATATACACACACACACACACACACACACACACACAGAGATATATATACACACACACACAGATATATATACACACACACACACACACAGATATATATATGTGCCGGTGATGCGTGGGGCCGATGCTGCGGGGGGGTTTGGGGGGGTATGGCTGAACGGCCCGGTCCCTGCACGGGGGAGGTCAGTGCTGCGGGAGCCTGTGCCACGTGGGGGGAGGGCCGGTGTGCTGCGGGGGGGGGGAGGGCCGGTCTGCTGCAGGGAGGGGGGGGGGTGAGGCTGCAGTGCTGCTGGGAGACATCTGTCTCCCGGTGCTGCTCCTCCAGCGTGCGCGCCAGGCCTCCCTCTCTCTTACTTCCGGCGCTGCCAGGGAGACCCGGCGCCGGCTTCAGAGGTTTTTTTTTTTTTTTTTTAATTAACTAGCAGCCCTTGTTTAACGCTGCGGGCGGCCCTGATCGCGGTGCCCCTCTAGCCAAGCCGCGGCGCACCAGGGCGCCGGGGCGCACACTTTGGGAAACACTGCTATAAACCACCAAATATCTGTGAGATTGAGGAAGCTAAAAAACTTTTGCAAATGGAGAAGGCATCAAAAGTGGGTCATGTTTGCATAATGGGGGATTTTAATTATCCAGACATAGACTGGGGCAATGAGATTAGCATTACAACAAAAGGAAACAGGTTTTTGTGTGTTCTTAAAGACAATTATATGACCCAAATTATTGAGGAACCAACCAGGAGAGGGGCAGTACTGGATTTGGTCATATCAACAATAAAGAAGTAATAACAAATATTCAAGCCCTGGAACATGTGGGTAACAGTGATCATACAGTAACATGGTCTCATTTGAAATAAATTATCAAAAAATTTAGTTCTTGGGTTCAACAAAGACCTTAAACTTTAGAAAGGCAGATTTTAATAAACTGAGGTATAATCTAGTAGTAAACACAGAGTAGGTAGCGCTAACTATATAAGGATTTAACCCTAATGTGAGGAATAACCTCACATAGGGGGCTGCCTACACTGGCGACACACTTTATTCGAGCTCGGCTAGTCCCACGAATTCGGGTATACTCGGGTGTATTGAGGTTTGTGACTGTTTTCTGCCCGAGTGCATTGCGTTATTTTCCAGGCAGGGATTGAAGCATTTTATTCCCGCTGGCTGCAATACTGCACAGTATATATATATATATACTGCATTACAATTCATGAATTTATGCCATCTGGTAGACACGCGAAGCATTGCAGCCTATTAAATCCTAATCATTATCATTTAACAGATCAGCCGCCCGTCAGCCAGGCATGAACCATGGCTGGGAAGGCAAACGCAACGGGGCTTGTCTGAGGTGAGGAGCGGCGCATTCCAGGTATCTGCCAGGTACATACTGGGTATTTTCTCGAATAAAGTGTGTCGCAGCAGTAAATACTAAAACTGACCCCCTGGTCAGGTAACAAAACAAGAGAAAAAAGATAAGTATTAAAAAGGCGCCGACAGATAAAGGATATATTCACCAACAGGAAGAAACCGATATGGACTCCAGACGGTAAAGGTGTGCTTAAAGAAAATATAAAAAAACACAAAACATAGTGTAATACTGTAGGTACAAAACAAACAACATATAATTTGACACTAATACTAATTAAATAAATATATATCAGCTGAGATCAAGGGTGATAGGAATATGACAACATTTAATAAAATAGTTTAAAAACACTGGACATAAAAAACATATACAAATAATATAAACACAATTTAAATAACAATTATTAGGACAATAGGTAAGGGACCATTAATCAGCTGCACCAGGTGGAGTGCCCACTCACCGGACGAAAGATAAAAGCAGGCGGTGGATATATCTGAGAGTATCCCCTCTCTTTTCAGCTCACACAGCTACTACATCAGGTTCAGGGCCAAGATGATGGCTGCACACGCCAGGCTGCGTGTGTTTCCCCTTGGAGCTCGTTTCTCCTTGCAGCTGGTGGCAGATTTAACGCAACAGATTCGTGCACCTCACACAGCTATTGCACCGAGTTTGGGGCCAAGATGTCAGCTACACACGCCAGGCTGCGTGGGCTTACTTCCTCTTGGCGCTCCTTCCTCCTCGCAGCTGGTGGCAGATTCTCCGCAGCCGATTCGGGCTGATTTTGTATAGAAGCCGATAAACAGCTGATTGGTCGCGGCACTGGAAGCAACTCAAGCGTAGCGATTCTGGGTCCCAGCAAGTTAACCCTACGCGTTTCGAGAGCGAGCTGCTCTCTTCCTCAGGGGTTCTAAAGATGTGTCCCAAAGTGTCCTGTTTTATAGGTGTCCAAATGAGTCCAATAAACACCCTAATTTGATTGTTGCACATGCGCATTCAATAATATGTGGAAACCAATGTTCATTTGTTTGCACATGTGCAGTGTCGCTTAATAGCAAAAATAAGATACAAAGTTAAAATAACGATCTCAGCTGATAAATAAAGAATAAAAATATTGTGATTAATGCTTAAACAATTATAAAAGCTATGAATAAATGTGCTATGATGATGTGACAAATAAAAGAAAAAGATAATCTAAACTGTGTGGTGTTTTCTGTTATTATATGTGCTATGGTGCTAAAAATTATTAATCCAAACTATGTGTGCAGTGTATATATTCTAATAGTGAATATATTTGATTTTAATGTGAACACTATAATGACTGTGATATATATATATATATATATATATATATATATATATATATATATATATATGACTATACTAGTGAAAATAACATATAGAATCCTAAATAATAATAATACAATATATTATTATTAATATTAGATATTATGCCCATTTTATGCATAATGAATTATAAGTGACATTAATTAAGTGTATTAACATAAAGGGGCCTATGCAGAGTCGTCCGAATACATGCCATTCGGCATGTATTCGGCAGAATTTGCTTCCCGTATGCACAGAGGCTTCCTTGAGTGGCGAAATTTGAAATTTTCGCCAGGAGATTTGCTAGGCGGCAGCATCCCGCCAATGTGTTGGCGAGAAGCGTGTTTTTTTTACATTTCGCCATGTTTCTAGGTTCGGCATATGCAGGAAAGGGCAAAGTGTGGTATTCGGCATGTGTGCTTGAATTCTCAGCGCTGAAGTCGCCAATTGTGCGCGCCAGGAAAAAACGGCAGTAGCCGTCCTGTTCACTGGAAAGTGCTGTCAGTTAGTAAGGGGAAGCGGAGGAGCGGTCACGTGACCGCTCCCATCCAATGGGTCTGCAGCCGGTTCCCTACAGAGCCGTCATTGCCAGACAGAAGGTGGGGTGTGTGTGTGTGATGCCCCGATCGCTGTCTCCCTTCTGCCCTGGTCCCTGCCCCCCTTCTGCTCCGGTCCCTGCCCCCCTTCTGCTCCGGTCCCTGTCTCCTGTGTGTGTGTGTGTTTGCATTGTGTGTGTGTATGTGTATGTGTGTGTATGTGTGCATGTGTGTATGCATGTATGCATGTGTATGTGTGTGTATGCATGTGTGTGTATGCATGTATGCATGTGTGTGTATGTGTACTGCTGCCGAGTGCGGGGCTTCAGATCGCGATCAGCTGCTGTGTTTGGGGGGAGGGAGGGTCAGTATTGCTGCCGAGTGCAGGGCTTCACATTGCGATCAGCTGCTGGGCTTGGGGGGAGGGGGGGGTCAGTAGTGCTGCCGAGTGCAGGGCTTCACATTGCGATCAGCTGCTGGGCTTGGGGGGAGGGGGGGGGTCAGTAGTGCTGCCGAGTGCAGGGCTTCACATTGCGATCAGCTGCTGGGCTTGGGGGGAGGGCATCACGCTGTCACAAACCTTTGCCTTTGTGTATCAGTGCCTGTAAATGTGTGTATACAGTATCGTGTGTCTGTCTATCAGTGTATATTCCTGTGTGTCTGTCTATCACTGTGTATTATTGTGTATCTGTCTGAGTATCAGTATGTATTGCTGTGTGTCTGTCTATCAGTATGTACACTGTCTGTCACTGAATGTCTATGACTGTAGCTAATAAAAATTGTAAAAGTGTAAAGAGAAGGTTTTTTTTTCAGTATCTGCAGCTTCACAGTGCTTCTACCACTTTAACAGAGAGACGCGCGCTGTTTCTCTGGTATGTAACTATGCAGAAGCTGTCACTAAGACGCTGTGCCAGGAATGTGGTGTTTACTTTAGAAATTTCCCACCCACTTGAATTGAAGTCTTGCGAGACTCACGAGCGCGACTTTCACCCGCAGTGACTGAAAATATAGCCAGATGTAAGTAGCTCAGTCTGAAATGGCGCGATTAACACTCGCCAATCATACACTTTGAGACTTGATTGACGATTTGTCCTTTCTGAATCAGGCTCAATAAATACGCCACAATGTTGAACTTTTACAAGAATGGCAATTTATTTTGCCGTTCCTCTCTGCATAGGCCCCAAAGTGATTCGATTACTTATAATAAGTACATAAGGTTAATTAAATGAAAATAGTATATGTTGTGGTATTAAAGTGATAGTGCTTACGAAGTGTGTTAAATATTTCATACATTTAACAATGGTGCATATAAAACCATATTCTATATAAAATAAAATTATCCAAAATTTCAAAGTTTATACAATGAAATTTTTAGGTATGAAAAAAGAACAAAACATAATGGACAAATGACATCTGGAATTAATTTACCAAAAATGATTTTAAATCGAAGTCAACGTTGAGGCCTAATGGGGATAGAGTCTTAAGTTCGTATATCCAATAGGACTCACGTCTCCCCAGTTGGCTCACAGCGTTTCCTCCTCTCCAATTTGGAGTGATAGTTTCAATTGCCATACATTTCAAACCTGTGGGATCTTGGTTGTGCACTTGCTGAAAATGATGCGATACGTTGTGCGTTGTTAACCCTCTCCTGATGTTATATATGTGTTCATATAAAAAATTGAAGTAGCGCCTCTATAATATCCTGACTAGAATGAATTCTAGAAGAAACAATAGCTGATCATGGGAGCGTTTAGTGGGGCGGCTAGATATGGCTGATACACCATGATAAGACAATGTTAATACAATATAAAATGCAATTACTCAACAATTGATCCCTAAAAAAATGAATGTGTAAAAATCTAAATTTATTTGATAAAAAATCAAAAAATATATAGAAAAAATATGTTGTACCAAAAATTGAAAAGTAAAAAACAAAAAATAAAAAAACCTTTAATACACAAAGTCCTGTTCCAATGGCAATGACACCAGGTTCCTGCAGCCCGCTTCAAAGGGATCACCAGTCCCTAATGATATCTGAAAAAAAGGAAAGAAAAAGAAACAGGCGCACACCTAGTGCATTACCATAATAAAAATTGTATTAGAGGAACATAAAATCTATAAAATGCCCACTCACACTCCAGATATGGCTGCGTCCTAGGAAAGCTCTGTGGACCCCTATGCATAATCCAGCAAACAAGCACCTTTTACTTACCTTTCATGGCCCCAGCCCTGGTACAACTTAGAGCCCTGGAGAGACTGATCTCGGCGATCCGACGATCAGCGGTGTGAGACACCCCTGCGAGGCGCGAGCCCAGCGGAGCAAAGAAGCGGCGAGGCGCCGTTTGTCACGTGGGGCCAGGAGCCGGAGAGTCGGCAGAGGACAGAGACGGAGCTCCCCCTGCCTTCGGCACTGAAGGAACACCCGCTGCAACCTCCCGCGGCCGCGAGGAAAGGCGCGAGCGGTGCGTCTGTGCTGCGGGTCCCCGGCAACAAAGGTAGCCATAAATAAATAAATAAATACCGGATCGGAGGTGTGGGAGAGAGAGAGCGCCGGGAGGTGGTAGGCCCTGGTGGTGTGGCAGAGAGGGAGCAGAGGCCATCTTGAGGGGACCCCCCACAGAGTCACCAGCATCACACAAAGAGTACTGACAGCAGAGTATCCCTAACACTGTCAGAAGCACTGAGTACCACATCACTGCAGCTGCCCAGACACTACAGAATAAATAAATAAATAACTTTGATTCATTCCTCCATAGCGTCCTTGCGTCTTGCCCACCCTTGGATCACCACCTTTCCCCTAACGCTTATGGCCCCAGGCAAACATCCCCAGAAGGGGACATACCGCGGCAATGCAGTCGCAGCAGAAAAGAGCCACAACTCCGGCGGTAACTAAATACTTTCTGCCGGCACAGAGAAGCCCAGGCGCGATGCCTGAAAGCCAAGATGGCGCCGATGCACGCGGCTCCCCCACCTCTGCAAGCGACCGCCACGACCGTGGAGAAGTAATAACAAAAGAATACCTTGAGGATTTCATGACATCCCTCCACAACAAACTCCCTTCCTCACTGCAACATGATCTCAAGACAGCCGTCATGGAGCTCAAGGAGGAGATCTCAGGCCTGACTGAGAGAACCACCAAGCTCGAGACAAAACAGGGAAAGACTCTACAGAGGCTAATGGAGGCAGAAGATGAAGTATTCCCCCTGGGAGAGGAGGTGACTGGCCTCAAGGACGTGATAGAGGATCAGGAGAACAGGGATAGAAGACAGAATCTGCGGCTACACAATGTTCCCGAGGCTGTTCTCCCTGACCTCATCCGGCCGTACCTCCTGGAACTTTTCTCCTCCCTATGTAGCGATGTGGAACCTAGAGACATGGAGATAGACTGGGCCCACCAAGCCATTGGCCCCAGGTCGGAGGATCCAAATAGAAGAAGGGACCTGATTGTCAAATTCCACAGTTACACCACTAAAGAAAGACTCCTGACGGCCTGCCGAGAAAAGGGCGATATTACTTTCCAAGAGGAAAGAATACAAGTCTACAGTGATTTGTCCAGAACCACCGTTAACAGGTGAAAAGAACTCAAGCCCTTAACGCTGCTC
Organism: Ascaphus truei; assembly: GCF_040206685.1. Taxonomy (NCBI): domain Eukaryota; kingdom Metazoa; phylum Chordata; class Amphibia; order Anura; family Ascaphidae; genus Ascaphus; species Ascaphus truei. The sequence continues at coordinate 38,062,653 of NC_134500.1, forward strand.
CTGCGGGAAAGTGGCTTTCGCTACAGATGGGGATTCCCGTTTAGACTGACGGCCAGCAAGAACGGGAAATTCCTAACCCTGAGACGCCCGGAGGAAATGGCGGCATTTGCAAGGGCATTAGGCCTCACTCCCCCGCCTTCCTGGGGGTCAGAAGAGCTCCCGAGCCGAGAGGCGGAAGAAGGAGAAGAGCTCAACCGCTCCTCCCGTAGAACCGCTGCTAGACCCAGACACAGGGGAAAAGAAAGTAAAGAGAAAACCAAACCGACCCTTTTTATTCCCAGTTGGCCGTTGCCGCAGTACTGCCCCAGTGTCAAGCAGATACCACCGTCTACAGTGACTATGAAGGAGGAGACCCTGATGCATTTACTGGTGGCCGTTCACCCCGCTAAGGGCTCCTGAATAACATGATAAAATCCCCGCAAGCCCAGCTGACCTGCCTACACCATGGAGAGGGTACACACAAAAGACAGCACACTCCTGAAGCGCTGTGGGAGACGAAGCCGCCGCTGAACCCGTACTTGAGGATCACCTCGTTGAGTGCAGCTAGACAACGCACCCAGAACCTGGGCCACATCGGAGTCCCGCACGCGGAATAATGGAAGATCCACGCGAGCAGATCTAGGAGCAGAACCGAGGAGACACCAGCTGCGGCCTTGATTTGGGGGGTGGGGGGAGGGGAGGGGAGCGGGCCGTCGGTCCTGCGAGAAAAGCTGTTTTGGAGCCTACGGCGGCCCCCCCTCCTATGAGGTACCGACGAGATGAAGCCCCAGCACCAGCTGCGGAGGGCCATACCCGTTCCTGAAGACGGTCTGTAAGGGGAGGGGGGGTTGGACAAGTGGCGGGTCAAGCATGACTACCCAAATGACTTCGCAAATGTCAGCTCTGACAGATGCTAGGGGTGCACGATAGAGTGAAATTCCCCCGAATGACCCATTTGAGCAAGCTGGATCTGCGCCCCCCCCCCTACCCCTATCCCCACACAAACACTCCGCGCCCACGCGGACCATAAAGCATAACAGGGCCCTCCCACCTGACTGGCAGATAACGGGTTAAATCGGCATCCACGCGGACACTCTAGCAGTAGAATACGCTAAGCTACCGCTGCGCCCCCGCTCCCCGCGCGCCTCCCTCAGACCTAGGGGCACGCAACAATAGCACAGCACCCCCCACCACCAGGCTCAAAAATATGAGCTCACATACTGTATAAAGGCCGGCTCACCCCGCAATAAAGACACTCTCAGAAACGACACTGTGTAGACGGACATCATTGGCGTGAGGATGGCTAAGAGACTAACAAAGAGCCCTCCTTTGACTGCAAATTAGCCGCACAGTATCGGCACTGTATGAGCACTGTATAACACGGTTAAATTGTTAAAGTTACGGTTGTATATGATGTTAATGCTATAAGTATGGCCCCTGGAAACGTTTATTCAGAGGGAATCTTTGAAATAGCTGATTTCACATGCTGGGAAACCACTGATTACATTACGTGAATGTATGTTTGTGCAAAAGTTTACCTGTACCACCTGATTACTGCAGTCCACCACTACCCTACTATGGGTTATCTACCTCTCCCCCCCTCCTTTCCCCCCCTCCCTCACTCCCCCTTCCACCCTCCCCCCCCCCTTCCTCCCTCCCCCTTCCCCCCCTCCCTCCCCTCTCCCTCCCTCCCCCTCCCTCCCCCATGGTCTAGGATTGTTAAAGTTAAGGTTGTTTATGTTATTATTGCTATAAGTATGGCTCCTGAAAACGTTTATTCAGAGGGACTCTTTGAAATAACTGATCTCCCATGCTGGGAAACCACTGATTATATTACGTAAAGGTATGTTTGCGCAAAAGTTTACCTGTACCACCTGATCACCGCAGTCCACGACTACCCTACAATGGGGTACCTACCTATTCCCCCCTTTTCTTCCCCTCCTTCCCCTCTCCTCCCTCCCTCTCCTCCCTCCCTCTCCTCCCCCCCCTCTTTTTCCTTACTCTCCCCTTCCCTGGTTGCAATATATACGTAGGGAAAATGATCTCGAAAAAAAAACCGTGTAAGGGTCCACACCCTCCTGGACGAGCCGGTCCGTACTCCCGGGTTTACCCCCCCAAGGACCTCGAGTCCGAATGCCGGTACACGAGTCCGGCTACACTTCATTGGGGGCGCCCTCAGGCCCCCATCCTCTTTTTCTTTACCTGCTGGTACTGTCCCAGCAGTCTTATACCCCTTCCACCTACCCTGACCCCCTCCGCCCTCCCAAGCCCGCTGACCCAGATCCAGACAACCGACCACCTTCTCCCGCCAGAGATGTAATTTCCAACCCCATAGACACGGTAATCAATCAAGGTCCCTCGGTTGGGAAAGGGGTGACCCGCAAAATCCCCTTCATAGATAATAAAAATGGCTAATCAAGCCCCAATCAAAGTTATCTCCCTTAACGTTAAAGGACTCCAGAGTCATAGAAAGAGAAAACTAGCTCTTCAGGAGATGAAAAGATCCCAAGGAGATATCATCTTTCTCCAGGAGACGCACTTCACAGACCACGAGCCATCCAAAACATTTAATAATACATTCCCGATGGGCTATTACTCCTCATTCAGTAGCAAGAAACGAGGGGTAGCCATCTTAATCTGTCAGGGAACTCCATTCAATTTTGTCAAAAAAGTGTCAGACCCAGGGGGTAGATTTCTTGTGGTATATGGCTCACTGGCAGGCACGGCGATCGCCCTGATCAACCTCTATGCACCAAACGAGAACCAACCAGAGTTTCTGAAAACAGTTCTAAGTACAATTGACCCTACCTACCTATCCTCACTGATAGTGGGAGGCGACTTAAACATGGCCTTAAACCCATTGGAGGATAGAACACTCCACTCGAACCGTCCCCACACGGTACTATCCCTAAAGGTGGGAACGGCATTCAAAGCAATTATTAAAGAATTCTCACTAATGGACGTATGGAGATCCCAACATCAGGGCCAAAGGGACTATACCTTCTACTCCGCACCCCACCAGACCTATTCTCGCATTGACTACCTATTTACAACCAAGAATGTCTTGGAGGCCTCCCAAAAAACTGATATAGGCCCGATCACTTGGTCGGATCATGCCCCTATTTCACTAACTCTCTCAGTTCCCTTCACAAAGTCGAGCGCATTTAACTGGAAACTAAACGATTCATTACTGAATCACCCGGAAATAGAGAGAGACATCAAGTCAACCCTATCAGAGTACTTCAGGAACAACTCAGGTTCAGTCTCATCCTCAGCGGTACTATGGGAAGCCCACAAGGCAACCATTAGAGGTACTCTAATCTCCATAGCATCCCATAGAAAGAAAGTAAAAGCAAAATTACTCAAAGACTTGACAGAGAAAATAATCAAACTAGAACAACAACACAAATCTAATCCCTCTGGGAAAATATACAAAGCCTTAACTACCGCTAGAAACGAGCTGAAAAAGAACCAGCTCGAGGATGTCAAAAAAGCCCTTCGATGGACTAACCAGAGATACTATGATAAGGGTAATAAAGCTGACAGACTATTGGCCAGCAAATTAAGAGGGGTACAAAAGAGGTCCCAAATAACTGCGATTAAGAATAGGTCAGGTGCCATATTATATAACGACAAACATATTGCGGAGGAATTCACCAAATTTTATACTAAATTGTACAAACTCAGATCCCAGGAGGAAAATAATAGAGCATCAAGGCTCATGGCAGTCTCGAACTACCTAGATAGTTGCAAACTCCCATCTCTGACAGAGAAGGAGAATGAGACACTCAATGGGAAGATCACGAAAGAGCAATTGGCAGATGCGGTATCAGCACTAAAACTATCCAAAGCCCCCGGCCCTGATGGATTCACAAACGCCTACTACAAGAGGTTTCTCCCATCTCTATCCCCTCACTTGCTAGACTTGTTCAACTTTTTTATGGACGGTGACCCCATACCAGCATCAATGTCATTGGCTAACCTAGCAATAATCCACAAAGAGGGGAGAGACCCTATGCAATGTGGGAGCTACCACCCCATATCGCTGTTGAACAACGACCTAAAGTTATACAGCAAAATACTAGCTAACAGATTAAACCCTATCCTATCCAGACTTATCCACAACGACCAGGTGGGATTTGTCTCGGGCCGTCAGGCCTCGGACAACACCCGTAAAATTATAAATATAATAGACCACATTAACCTTACAAATACCAAGGCAGTTCTCTTGAGCTTAGATGCAGAGAAGGCGTTTGACAGAATAAATTGGTTATTTCTAGACAAAACCTTGCAAAAATTCGGCTTTAAGGATTCATTCCTAGAGGGGTTCCGTGCACTGTACCAAAACCCGTCAGCAGCAATTAAACTCCCGGGAGGCACAGCACAAAGGTTCTCAATAACAAATGGTACAAGGCAGGGTTGCCCCTGGTCCCCTCTCCTCTTCGCCCTGACGATCGAACCACTGGCGGACAGAATACGTGAAAATCCAAACATTCAGGGCGTACCAATTGGCGATACAAATTATAAAATCTCGCTCTTCGCCGACGACATAATATTGTCCCTAACTCACCCCCATACATCGCTCCCCAATCTTCATAAAGAATTGGCGGAGTTCGGCACAATTTCGGACTACAAAACTAATAGTGACAAATCAGAAGCCCTACACTTAAACGTACCGGAACCGGAAGCTAACTTAATGAAACAGAATTTTCATTTTAGATGGAGTTCCTCATACATTAAATACCTGGGAGTAAATGTATCAGGCAACTACCAATCACTATACAAATACAATTACCCGGCTTTGTTCAGAAAAATCAAAAAAGATCTAGACAAATGGGAAGACTACCAGATCTCTTGGATCGGGAGGATGATCTTGGTAAAAATGAATATACTGCCCAGATTGCTATACTATTTCCAGACACTCCCGATCCATGTCCCCTGTTCCGAACTTAAAAACATCCAGAATAGAATGTTTAAATTCATTTGGAAGAGCAAAAGACCCAGGGTTGCCAGGTCTGTCCTCCTAGCGTCAAGAGGAAGGGGGGGCTTGGGTGTCTCAGATATCACAAAGTATTATTTAGCGGCCCAGTGGAGGCAAGCCATAGTGTGGAACGCAGACCCGGGTCTCTATTGTTGGCTAGACATTGAATCCCACTACGTAAAAACGCCTTCCCTGCAGGCCCAACTTTGGTGCATAGTCAAGGGGGATAGACCACCCCGTAGGTTCGACCTTGGTGCCATAAGACACACCTTGGAAGTCTGGCGGAAATGCAGATCAAAGTTTAAACTAACTGCTCCAGGCTCACTGCTTACTCCGTTCCACAACAACCCCCACTTCCCCCCGGGATGTGAACCAAAGCAGTTTGACTATTTTCGTCTGAAGGGGGTTAGGGTGGTCACCGACCTACTGAGCGATGGAAGGCTGCTGAACTATCAAGAATTATGAGCAAAATACGAGGCCCCAGAACTGAACCCATTTAAGTATCTCCAAATTAGACATTATCTCTAAAAATTGTCCCCAAAATTTGAGTATCCTCCCCTCACCAATTTTGAGAGGCTTTGCCGAACTGGCACACATCAAACAGCCTTGATCTCTAACATATACGCTGGTATGGAGAGAACAGCAGGCCCCTCCACTTACGACTACATGTCCAAGTGGGCAGCGGAATTAAGTATAGACATAGATAAAGAAGACTGGGAGGATATATGGGACGCTGCTTCAGGAACTTCCATCTGTACCACGACAAAGGAGAATATCTACAAAATCTTGTACCACTGGTATCTTACCCCAGTTAGATTGAAGCAAATCTACCCCCTGGCCTCAGATCTATGTTGGAGAGGCTGTGGACAGAGAGGAGACATGGCTCACATTTGGTGGTCATGCCCAAAAATCCAAACATTTTGGCTTTCTATTCAAACTTTAATCCGAGAGGTAACTAGCCTCACATAAGACCCAGATCCACTGACCTTCCTTCTGGGCAGGCCAATAGAGGAAATTGACCGCCCGGTAGGAAAATGAATCTCCTCCATCCTTACCGCGGCTAGGTGTGCTGTGGCATTCTCCTGGAAAAAGATCTCTCCCCCCTCCATTCAGGCGGTTAAGAGAAGAATAGATGACGTTATGCTTATGGAACGTCTGACGGCGTTTCTCAAACGCAAGACTGCAAGTCATTACAAAATATGGGAACCCTGGGAGGTTCACTGACACCTAAGCGAACCCGATAGGAGACATCATGATCACCCAGATCACAGCCAGAAGGATGTTAGGGTCAGCGGGACGGGGAAGGCTCACCCTCTCACCCCCCCCCCCATTTCCCCCCCTCCCCCCCATACCCTCCCCACCCCCTCTCTTTTTCAGACCTCTTGCTCCCCTGGTCACCCGGTGACCCAGAGGTCGTGCCACCCTTGGCGGTACACCGCCACGCCCTGGTTAGATTGCGGCCGCCATTTGCCCACGAACACTGTTGCTGCTTGCAGTCAGATTTTGGCTCTTGTGTGTGTTTCACGGCCGTTTAACAACAATTCAAAGAACTTTCAAGGCACTGTTCCCTGGAGGGACCTCTCTCGTTGAACACTGAATGCGAGGAGTTCCGTTTCCGATTTCGGCTGCACGAGGGAAGGTCACGTGACGACGCCACTAACCTGAACCGGACGCTGATGATCGAGCTGTTGGCACATGAGAGCCTATCTCATACATGCTATTGATTGCTGTACTTTTGTGAGTGGGCATTTTATAGATTTTATGTTCCTCTAATACAATTTTTATTATGGTAATGCACTAGGTGTGCGCCTGTTTCTTTTTCTTTCCTTTTTTCATATATATATATATATATATATATATATATATATATATATATATATATATATATATATAAATCTTCATATTTTCAATAATAATGCCACAGGTTAATGTTTAACATTATCATTGTTTTTCTTCTGTTTCTCTCTGTTAACCAAGGGTAAAAACAATCAGAATGTTTTAGATTTTGCAGTAATTACTGTAAATATTGAATTACAGGTGTGTGTCTGTTTAACTACTGTAACAAAAACACAAGTTGAAAGACAAACAGTACATTAAACGAAACTGTGAAAACAAGTTTATTTGCAATAGGATTTATAGAAGCAGCTTTAAAATAATATCTGAAAGCAGAAGGCTCGACATTCTTACCACATGCTACCAGGATATAAACAGACATTGATAATTATCACGGGAGACCAGGTTATTTACACCTTTTACCGGAATCATTCATTGAGCAAAACAAGGCAATTAAATAAATTGTAGTTTATTCGGCATAAATTGTATTGTATTGTATTGTATGTCTTTATTTATATAGCGCCATTAATGTACATAGCGCTTCACAGCAGTAATACATGTGGTAATCAAATAAATAACAGATAATATAAATAACAGATCATGGGAATAAGTGCTTTAGACATTAAGGAAGAGGAGTCCCTGCTCCAAGGAGCTTACAGTCTAATTGGTAGGTAGGGAGAACGTACAGAGACAGTAGGAGGGAGTTCTGGTAAGTGCGTCTGCAGGGGGCCAAGCTTTATGTATCATGTGTTCAGAATAGCCACAGTGCTATTCATATGCTTCTTTAAGCAAGTGTGTCTTAAGGTGGGCCTTAAAGGTGGATAGAGAGGGTGCTAGTCGGGTACTGAGGGGAAGGGCATTCCAGAGGTGTGGGGCAGTCAGTGAAAAAGGTTTAAGGCGGGAGAGGGCTTTAGATACAAAGGGGGTAGAAAGAAGACATCCTTGAGAAGAATGCAAGAGTCTGGACGGTGCATAGCGAGAAATTAGGGCTGAGATGTAAGGAGGGGCAGAAGAGTGTAAAGCTTTAAAAGTGAGGAGAAGAATGGAGTGTGAGATGCGGGATTTGATCGGAAGCCAGGAGAGGGATTTCATGAGGGGAGATGCTGAGACAGATCTCGGAAAGAGTAGAGTGATTCTGGCAGCAGCGTTTAGGATAGATTGTAGGGGAGACAGGTGACAGGCAGGAAGGCCGGACAGCAGGAGGTTACAGTAATCAAGACGGGAGAGAATTAGGGCCTGAGTCAAAGTTTACTGGGTGAATGATGGTAGTTCCAACAGTAATGTGGAAGGAGGTAGTGGGGCCAGGTTTGGGAGGAAGTATGAGGAGCTCTGTTTTAGCCATGTTGAGTTTAAGGCGGCGGAGGGCCATCCAGGAAGATATAGCAGAGAGACATTCAGAAACTTTGGTTTGTACAGCAGGTGTAAGGTCGGGTGTTGAGAAATATATTTGTGTGTCGAAAGCATAGAGGTGATAATTAAACCCAAAATATGTTATTAGGTCACCTAGAGAGAGTGTATACAGAGAAAAGAGAAGAGGTCCCAGGACAGAGCCCTGGGGTACCCCCACAGAGAGATCAATAGAGGAGGAGGATGTGTTAGCAGAAGAGACACTGAAAGTACGATGGGAGAGGTAGGATGAGATCCAGGATAGAGCTTTGTTCCGAATGCCAAGAGTATGGAGAATGTGAAGGAGAAGAGGGTGGTCCACGGTGTCAAATGCTGCAGAGAGGTCGAGTAATATGAGCAGAGTGTAATGACCTCTGTCTTTGGCAGCATGGAGGTCGTCAGTTATTTTAGTGAGGGCTGTTTCCATGGAGTGAGCAGTGCGGAAGCCAGATTGTAGAGGGTCTAGGAGAGAATAGGTGTTGAGAAAATTTAGCAAGTGAGAGAATACAAGACGTTCAAGGAGTTTAGAGGCAAAAGGCAGGAGGGAGACAGGTCGATAGTTAGAAAGACAGGTAGGGTCAAGCTTGCTGTTTTTGAGTAATGGTATGACTGTTGCATATTTGAAGGAGGATGGAAAGGTTCCAGAGCAGAGGGAGGAGTTAAAAATGTGTGTGAGCATAGGTATTATAGTAGGAGCAAGATGTTTTAGGAGATGGGAGGGAATGGGGTCAAGAGGGCAAGTGGTAGAGGGAGAAGAGGCGATCAACAGCGACACATCCTCCTGTGAGACAGTGGAAAAATAGTCAAGGAAGGCAGGAGGAGAGTTAGGAAGAGGTGTAGGATGGGAGGAAGAAACAGACACACATTACACGCTTACACACATTGATACACAAAATACAGACAAAAAAACACACTTACTTTGGGACTGGGGTCAAAAACTAGACTTTCCTAGGTGCACGGAACTCTATGTGAGAGTTTTACCCTGACCAGGTCTCCTGGAACCCAAATCGGCATAAATTTCTATACGCCACTGCAACATCCTCTTCTGAGAACTTGGTCCCTCTTAACCGCGAGTAAGACCAAATCTCCTAGAACTCAAATTGGCATAAAATCCCTGCCGCGTCTGAAACGATTGTTTCAGAGAACTTGGGCGCAAAGGTCGTGACTTAGATTCTGTCAGGCAGGCTTTTCAGGCTTGAAATCGATGCTGGTTGCTCTGCTATTCACACAGAATCAATTTTGAAAAGACCACCCGCGCTCTTACTACCGTGGACACCAAATCTGATTGGCTCATTGATTCTTATAGTATTCTCAGTTTCATACACAAAACTAAGCAGGCAATCAAACTTTCCCAAGCAACCAATCAGCGCCAAGCCGGCTAGAAAAGCCGGGTCAGCGAAAAATCTGAAAAAGCCAAGGAACATGTGCAAGCCAGCCACATCTCTCCCTGGCTATCTCAATGCCACCCGCTTGGCAGACTCCACCACATCTGGCAGAACATGTGCCATCCCGGAGGACTGCCATTGATCTCCGGACCTGGTACTTTGCCTTTTCCCACTGACCAAATGCTATTCACACCTTTGGGCATCCTCTGGCTGCTTTGAACTCTGATGTCCAGCAGACTTACCGGTGCCTATGGGTTAGCCTGGGCAGCCTGTTTGGACGTCATTTCCTAATGTAAAAAGCACATTACATTATTAAAGTATATTTCAATACACTTATGTGTCTTGGGGAACAAGGGACAGAAAAGGAAAAATATTTTAGTTTCATTTCTATCTGCCTTTTTCCCCACACACTTTCCCTTGGACTCAGTTTTGACTCTCAGAGTCCCCCTCAACCTTATATAGGGTTGGGGCACCAGGGTTGGAAACAGGACAATTACTCCTAGGGTGACCATCGGTGGGCTACAGATAGCCATCTCCAATGCCACACTCTGAAAACACTCTTTCAACATATTAATGTGATATGTCGTATGTCTCCCTGTCTCTTTATCTAGCTGTACAACATAGTTGTACTCATTCATCTGCCGGAGAACCATATACAGGTCAGCCAGGGAGCCATCAATTTGTTCAGCCGAGTGGGCTTCAGAACAAGCGCTTGCTGCCCAGGGGTGAACTCTCTGCTACGGGCATGTTGGTCATACCAAGTCTTCTGTTTGGTCTGATCCTCCCTGAGGTTAGCCTGTGCTAACCACATGAGCATTTCTAAACGGTCCCTGAGATCCCATACTGAATCACAGAAGCATCAGTTGCAGTGGTCTCCCCTTCCCATCCCTCATGGAATAGGTCAAGTGGTCCCTGGCCATACAGAAGCTCGAAGGGTGAGAAGCCAGTGGACTCTTTCGGTACTTCGGTGCTGCAGATTAGTCTCCCAGTCTTTCCCTTCAGGCTCTATAAATGCCCGAAGCATCTGCTTCAGGGTACCATTGATCCGCTCACATAGTCCTTTTGTCTGCGGGTGGTATGGGGTCATACGCTGGTGCTTCACCCTGCCAAATCTCAGAGACAGTGAAGCAATTCAGACATGAATTGTGACCCTTGATCAATAAAATCTCACTAGGAAATCCTACTCTGGAGAAAATCACTATCAATGCCTTAGTCACCATGCTAGCGTCAATGGTTGCTAGGGCTACAGCCTCAGGGTACCTCGTGGCAAAATCCACCACCGTGAGTATGTAGTGCTTGCCGGTCAAGCTAGGGACCTTCAGGGGCCCCACTATGTCCATAACTACCCTCTGGAAGGGTTCCCCAATTACCGGTTGTGGGTTCAGGGGAGCCATCACACAGTTACCCTCCTTGCCTACTTGCTGGCAGGCATCACAGGACAGGCTAAAGTCTGCCACTGCCCTGGATGCCCCCAGCCAGTAGAAACACTGCAATAGCCGGGCTCTAGTGCGAGTGATCCCCTGATGTTCTGCTAGTGGAATGGAGTGGACTACCTGCAGTAACTGCTGCCTATACTCCCTGGGTACCACTAGCTGTCTTCTACCTGTCCACACTGTGTCTGGCGCATTAGGAGCTTGCTCCCTGTACAAGAGCTCACAGTGCCATAAATATCGGTCTGACCCACTCTGAGGCAGACTTGGACGCCCGGAGTCTCATGCCCTCTAAGTCGAAATCAGACCACATGGCCTCTCTGAGCTCTGCCCCCAGCTTCGGCCACTCACCCTCTGTCACTAAGTCAGGGGGTGGGGAAACAGGTAAGTTGCAAGGAGGGTCAGGTCTGTTCCTGGAAAAAAGGTGTAAATAACCTGGTCTCCCATGACAGTGAGTCAGTGGTGTTGGCTACTTGCAGGTCGCCGCTGGGGATCTGGAAAGCCAGGCTCTCCCGGATGTCCTAGGACAAGCTAGGCTGGAAGGCTCAGTGGAACAAGGAGAGATCAGTCCCAAGCTCGCAGCTCCCCAGTGGGAGTGGAAGCGAGAGGTAGGAAAGATAGACTGGGTCCTGGCTCCGGATTAACCAGGCAGGACCCAGCCACCTGATCGCTCAGTCGACACCGGTGATCACAGACCCTTCCACCGGACCACGTACAGTATCTCGGCAGAAGGGGAACAGAGTTTAAAGGGGCTAAAGAGATCCTGCTGATGAGGCATCAGGGGGTTTCTCATGCTAGAGCCCGGCTAGTGCAAACGTTCTGCGGGCTGGAGGCATCGGCATCTGTCCACTCATGAGATGTCTGCCAGATAGCAGGCAGGCCGGGGAGCAGTGTGAGAGCTCCCCAGAGAACGCCACCGGGATTAAGTGTGCATTTCCAGCGGGAGGCTGGGAGTGGGATGGCGGCGTTGGTAGTATACCATGCACCGCAGGGAGATCACAAGAGCCAGGCTCTTCCCAATGCCCTGGTAGTAGCCAGGGAAGGAGGCTCGGTGGAGCAAGGGGAGATAGGTCCCCAGCTCGCAGCTCCTCGGCAGGAACAAAGGAGACAGGTAGTGGAGAGAGAGTGGGTCCTGGTTCTGGAAAAGTGAGGCAAGATTCATCCAACTGATCACCCAGTCGACACCGGGGATCATAGACCCTTCCACAGGACCACACACAGGGTCCTGTGGAGGGGGAACAGAGTATGGAGTATGGAGAGGGAGATAGAGGAGATGCAGAGCTACTGTAAAAGGGGGAGAGCCAGTGTAGCATCCCAGACAAACCCCTGACTAAGGTAACCAAGAGGTGGCTTGAGGTACTGGCAGCCTGGTCCCCTGAGTGCAGGGCAGTGTTACATGCTCTGCAAGAGTGCCTGGCCACCGTTTTGACTCTGGAGCAAGGGCAGCCCTATGTGTGTGGGAAGCCCTACCCAATGGTCCTGGATCACACCCCCTAAGTTGGTTACAGATAGTGGCAGGGATGATTGGGACATCGCTGCAGTGGAACCCTGCCCTTCAGGACCTGGATTTTCAAAAGGGCAAGAAGTTTGGCAACACGGGCAGCCGCCCCCAACAGGACTACCCCAGTGACATAAGGACCTCAAGGATTTTCAGGCTAGGGGACCCACCTGATGGGGTGGTAACCCCAGAGCCTTCATCTTGAGGGGGGGAGATGTGATGATAGGGGTAGCTGACTGACCTAATAAAAGGAAATCCCAGCTAGTTACCCCTAAAAGCCGTATAACTTGGCTTGCTAAGTAATGTATATTTCAGCAAACACAGAAAAGGAGTGCTACTAAGCGCTAATCCCCTTTAAGGGTAAGGAGGTGACAGTAAATGGTGAAAATGGTAACAGGGCAGCCAGGAAATACTGGTGTGAACAACACCAGAAATACACAGGGAACAGATACAAACCATCGCCCATAGTGATATAAGTCCAATAAGTCCAATGAGTCCAAATGAGGGGAGATGGGAGAAAGAGTCCAAAGGGTCCAATGAGCGAAGGTACTCCAATCAGGGGGTCCGTGACATGTGGACAGAGACAAAAATGAAAATCATAGTGTAAACTGTATCAGTTAATGGGTTAAAACACTACACAAAACAAAAAACAAACAACAGGAACATACACATAAAACACTGAAGCTGAAATAAAAAACTATTTATTAATACAAAGGCGCCTGCTGCAGCGGGTCATCAAGGGGTTTAAACCAAAACCCTTCTTACAGCAGGACCGGATAAATGAGCGTGTGAAACCAAGCAGGAACAGCTGCTAGATGCAGAGAAGGTCCTCCGTGGGCTCTCAAGTGCGTAGTGTATGGCTCTGTTTCCCTCCGACTTGTAGAAAGTTCCCAAGATGGATGCAGGGGAAGGGGAGCTGCACACTGCTGCACACGTCTGATACAACCTCTCTTGAGATGACGTCGTATCCTGCTAGGGTGGTCAGGAATGCTGCACACAGCCTGCTCTCTCCAAAGGCGCCGTGACCTTTGACCCTACGTGTTTCGTGACTGACTGACGTCACTTCCTCAGTACAGGAAATGTGGGCTAACTGTGTGTAATTATAAGTCATGTCTTTTACATAAATACCTTATGTCTGTATTTATTCCTGTGTTAGCAATTCCCCCAGCTTAGATACTTGGTATAGTGCAGCGATGAAATGAACATGTCAGCCCTGCAAATGCTATTATGTGCCTGTTCCTATCATTTCTATGGAGGGAGTTTCTGTAATCCATTTAGCTGAGCTGTTCCATAGAAAATATATGATCAGGACAAACGTAGGGGACTAGTTCATGGAATCAGTTACCAGGTCTGAGCCCCAGGCACTGTTTTTCTTGGCTAGCTGCCAATGCTCAATCTTAAAGGATAGCCACCAAAAGATATACTGTATAAGGGGCACTGCTGATCAGAGCACTAGTCCATCTGAGAGACACTCTGGGAAGGAGTGTGGAGTTTGACTGGGACCAGCTGGAGAGACATGTCAGAGTGGCTGCTGTGTGTTCAGCACTCTGATATTCTGAAGCAGAGAAGCAGACAGGGTAAACCCATTTGAAGCGGGCCCCTGCACCTAGTGAGACTAGAGACTTCCCCCCAAGTCCCCAGTGTTGTAAATGTATATTATATTGTGTATTTGTGTATTTGCTGGTTTACCCAGAATAAACTCCGTTTTTTAAATTACGTTGTCCTGTACTTAGTGATAGTGAACCCAGAAGGTTTCGTTGTTAAAAGTAGTGGTCTCCCGTGATACAAAGGTCTAACAATATTGGCATAAGGTATTTTGTGACCCACCTCACATGGTGTTAGCAGATTAAGTTTCTCTTGGGAAATCGGATCAATTGTCTTCTGATTTTATTGATCTGCTTAAGAAATGTTCAGTGAGTCATAGCACAGTCAACAATAGTTATAATAGTTGATAATTTTGGCAAGTCGTCTTATCTGTCAATCTATCAGCATTGTGACCTCAACTTATGTTGTGTGTGTGTGTGTACACAGAATGTGGAAATCATGAAGGATTAAGTAAACAAATTATTGAATTTAATTATAGATCTGGCCCTTTGGGACATACCAAATGTTTAGAGGACTGAGAAGAATAGTGTTTTTTTTAGTGTTTTTTTTACTTTGGTGAACATGCTTAACAATGCTTAAATCTTTGAATTGCAGTTGTGGTACATTTGCAGTGGAATATGTGACAGAATTGGAACTACTCCCATCAAACAACAAAATGGGTTTGTTTAATATATTATTATTAGTAGTACTAGTATTATTGATATTTTTATTTTTGTATCTTATTATATCAGGTGGAGCTAAATTCTGTACTACATTTAAACATTTTGTGATTGAAGAAGCAAAAGCAGACAGGAGATAACATTTTAAGCATTTATTAAATCTTCACCCCCAACTCCCAGAAATAACACCAGGGAAAAAGTAAAGGTGGCACCCAGGGTCACCGTCAGGGGGGGGGGGGGAACAGCTGGGACTGCTGTCCTGGACCTGCTGACAAAGACACTAAACTTTATTGCCTGCAGGCAAGAAGGGGAATCCCCTTCCCCAGCACCCCCTCTACTGGGCCCTCCCCTTCCCCAGAACTCCATGCAGGGCCCTCCTCTTTGCTGGCCAACACCAATATGGAAGGGGGGATTTCCCAGGCTCTCATTCTGGGAACCTCCACCAGGCTGGCAGGACCTTCCGAGGGCTCCAGGTAATGATGTCACATCCTCTTTTTAAAAAATGGAAGCTGTCACATGGTTTACTACAACCAATCAGATTTGGAATATACCATGTGATGCCTCACATGGTATATCTCCCAATCTGATTGGTTTTAGTACCATGTGATGGCAGCCATCCTGTTTTTAGTGACGCCATCTTAAAGGGATTGAAGCATAGCCTTCCTGATTGGCTGGCTTCCCTCCATTTTGAAGGCCTTTCCCATCTCATTTGAAGCCAAAAAGCCGACGGGAAAACATCACCCTCCAATTGGATTACAAGTACAGATGAAGAAAATAAAGAAATAAGAAGCCTACCTGATGAGGAGCATTGCGTCGTGGACCTGTTGCTGGGTCGTGCTGTTGCTCCTGGAGTCGGATTCGGCAGGTGTGAAGACATCAAAAGTAAGAAACACATGGATTGTATTGTATTTTTTTTTTAAGTTGGCATTTGCATTGGCATTTTTTTCATTCAAATGTAGTGTCTTTTATTTGCTGCTGCTTTTTTTATTTGCAGTGGCATTTTTACACCCAAATGTAATGTCTTTATTTGTAGCAGTTTTGACTAACATAGTGACAAATCTTGCCCATAGGGCATTGGTGTGGCACTGTGCCAATCAATTGGTTTATTTACATTTTTTTTTTAATGGCAATGCAATGTGGTTTTTATTTGCTGCAGGTTTTGTTGGTGTTTTCTTTTTTAATTCTGGTTTATTTTTGGTGTTTGATTTGTTTAATTGTTGATTATTTTTGGTGATTGGTTTTTTGATTTGTTGTTTATTTTTGGTGATTTTTTTTGTTAGGTTGCCCATTGATAGGCATAGTGGCTTATCATGCCCATATTATATTGGCATGGTGTACCACTATGCCAATCAATTGGTAGATGGTGGGGGTAGTTGCCCTTTGAAGGGTTGTTAGGGTGCCGGGGTGGGTAGCAGGGAAGGAGGGGTAACCCCTTAATTACTATAGTGGTTATAACCGCTATGGTGATTAAGGGGTTAGTGGCCATTAGCTTGTTTATTATTGTTATGGTGCTGCCCACAAAGAACGGGGAGGATGGGGAGGAAGACAAGGATGGCCTTCATCCTGGCAGGGGTAAGTGCAAGTTTTATTTACTTTATGCTGGCTGGCTAATGTTTTATTTTTAATGGGCTATTATTTTAATGGGATATTATTTAATGCACTATTATCCATATCTGGATAATAGTAATGGTGCCCATTACTGTACTGTATGAGTTGGGGGGGGGGTTGTTGTTGGGGGTACAGCATGTGGTTGGTTTGTGTATTGGTAGGTAGAAGGCATTTTAATGTTTATTGGGGGTAGAGGGATTGAGTGAAGGGGATACCAATAAACCTGGTAGTCTGCCTTAACCCCTTCATTGCATTAGCGGTTAGCTGCTAAGGTAATGAAGCTGCTTTTATATTTTTCTTATAATATAGTATTGTAGCAGGGGGTCTCCGGAGCTGAATCACATTGATTTCAGGTGGACCACCTGCTTCCCAAGTTGCAGGCCCTGTTATGGTGTAAAAAACAGAGAAAATACTGTGCGCTACTATCTAACCCAGAATTTAGAATATAAATATAGTGCAGTGACTAAACCACATAAATAAGTGACCAAAAAATAAATCACAATAACCACAGTGAGGGTGTATATATGAAGAAATTATATCACATAACCGTGTATTTGTAGAGGCGTCTGCTGCTATAAACACAGGGGGTGGCTCAGCACCCCCCACAAAGTTCACATTGATTTCAGGTGGACCACCTGCTTCCCAAGTTGCAGGCCCTTTTATGGTGTGCCATAAAGGTATCCCTCTGGTATGTTTAAATCCCCTGATCATGTGGGCCGTTAAGCGGGAGAATTTAAACAAACCAGAGAGATACCGGCACCCCATAATGGGGCCTGTAACTCGGGAAGCAGGGGGTTCCCGGACCTGAAATCAATGCAGTTCAGCTCTGAAGACCCAGCTACAATATTGTATTATTACAATAAAACAAAAGCCCTGCGATTGCCTGTTAGAGGCATCTATTACAGACGGGAGAAGCCTGGTCAGATTAACACAGCGTGAGTCCCATTAAAACGCAGGGACCCCCGCTGTGTTAATCCGATGGGCCATTAAGTCTGGCTGCTGGAATCTCGCGCCCGGGAGAGGTTGCCATGAGGCTACCGCAAGTCAAGCAGGAGAGAACAGACCACTACATCAGTATATGAAACCAATAAATTACTCAATTTTATAAAGCATTCCTATAGTGGCTTGAGTGTTTTTCCTTGTCTTTGGCGAAATTCAATATTTATTTTGTGTACAGTACTTACAACATTGTTTTCAAATAGTTTTATCCATTTACACTTCACCCAAAACATATTACGGTCAATTTCTTATTATTAATTATACTGTGTTATCCATGTTATATTAATGTGAAATAGGGGAAACTTTTGCATTTGCATTTGAGGGAAATGCAAAATACATAGGACACTAAATGCTTTAATAGTACAAAATGGCTTTTTTTTATTCCATAAAACTATTTAAATGTTGCTTTTAGTGATATACAAAGATGGGGCATCTGTGCAAGGCATAAGTGTCCCACAGGGACCTGAAACATTTCTAGGGACTGGAACAAAAAACAGTGATGATACAGACACAAAAGTGGTGATGGTCCAAGTTATTACCTTGAGAAATATGGAGCACGTTCTAGTGTTTTTAATTTGCATATATATCTGTGCTTGGTTATTATACAGTGATAACATAGTTACATAGTTACATAATAGATGGCGTTGAAAAAAGACGTAAGTCCATCAAGTTCAACCTATGCTAAATTTAGATAACAGATACTATCCTATATCTACTGATGCAGCGGCCGTTATTCGAACACTTAACGCAGCAATTAATGCAGGAAACCGTGATCACAATGGGGACAAAGCTCGCTGTGTTTAGAGAACTTACCGCGGCGCATTAGCTTCCCAAAGCAGGGACCCCTGCTGTGTGAATGCTACCGGCGTTTGCCTGTGTGTAATAGACGTGCAGAAAGAAAGTCTGAATCAGTCCCTCTAACTGTGCGCCTCTCACAGGCGATCGCGGGGGGTTCTATTAAAATTCTAAAATAGATTTTGTAGCAGGGAGTCTCCTGAGCTGAACAAAGTTTATTTCAGCCTTGGAGACCCCCTACTTCCCGAGTTACAGGCCCACTTATTGGGTGCCGGTATCCCCGCCATGTTAAAATCCTGTGGGTCACGTGACCGCGGGACTAGAGGGATACGGGCACCCCATAACTGGGCCTGTAACTCGGGAAGTAGGGCCCTGCTCACGCACACAATAAATAAAGATTTAAAATGTAAGCAGCTTCATTACCTTAGCAATGCCCGCTAAGGCAAAGAAGTCTATTACACACAGGCAGATGCCGGTAGCATTCACACAGCAGGGGTCCCTGTTTGGGAAGCTAATGCGCCACGGTCAGTTAAAAAAATAACGCGCCAAAACCGGGGAGAATTAGGGGATTATATCGTTCTCCAATTCGTGAGCCGTTCGAATAATGGCCGTTGCATCAGTATACTTACTCATTGATCCAGAGGAAGGTAAACAAAAAAAAACCATTGTTATATCATCCAACGATATCTCATAAGGGGAAAAATAAGTTCCTTCCTGACTCAAAGAATTGGCAATCGGATTAATCCCTGGGTCAACATCTTTCCTGTGACAGGGTGAATGAACGTCACCAGCTATATGCCTGGCAGACGTATGTGTAGGTATGCAGTGCAGCAGTGACGAGGTTAATTTTCAACTGGGAAGCTCCTGACAATTAGAGTGGTCCCAGCTGCATAATCAATGTGTTTTAAAACACCCAGGCTGTTCACACATGCAGGCCAGCTGGTCAGGAGACAGAAGTGAAATGCTGAAATAAGACTACTGCTACAAGGTCGGTTTTAAAAGTACATGTTTGATGAACTGTCTGTGGCCTGCATGCTGAAAGAAGCTGTCTTGTTTTTCTATGCTGAAGAGAAGCTATTTTGTTTTTTGTATGCTGACAAGAAGCTATTTTGTTTTTGTGTGCTGTAAATTTTAAGGCTCAATAAATAAGCCATATCAAGAAAACCCGCGTGTGGTTGCATGTACCCTGCAATACTTCCCATATATACTTATTTCGTATATATCTTTCCTTTCTAAAAAAAATGTCCAACCTTTTTTTTTAACAAATCTATTGTATCTACCATCACAGTCTCCATGGGTAATGAATTCCACATTTTAACTGCCCTTACTGTAAAGAACCCTTTCCTTTGTTGCTGGTGAAATCTCCTTTCCTCCAACCTTAAGGGATGGCCCTAAGTCCTTAGTACTGCCCTTGGGATGAATAGTTCTTTTGAAAGCTCCTTGTATTGTCCCCGAATATATTTGTATATAGTTATCATATCCCCTCTTAGATGCCTCTTTTCTAATGTAAATAAATCTAATTTAGCTAGCCTCTCCTCATAAGTTTTAAAAAGAAGGGGTACAATGCGCACTCACATCCAGGTAGGAATATGTGGAAAGGAAAAGGAAAACACAAATAGTGTGATACTGTATAGCAACCAGATGTAAATGAGGATGGTATTACACTCACATTTTTTTAAGATCAAACAGGCATTTCAGTTGTCAGATTAATCAATGAGCTCTCCAATGGCGGGATAATTCCGATGATGAGTAGGCTCTCGGATGACAGGATACTCCCGATGTTGTGTGGGCTCTTAGATGGCAGGATACTCCCGATATGAGAAGCAGAAAAAGACACACAAATAGTGTAATACTGTATATTGCTAATACAGATCCAATAGTATATCATGTATACACTCACATGCTAATGAATGGTAATGCGCTTTTCGGTTGTTAAAGTGACCAATTTATGACTGAAGGCTTGTGTACAGCAGGAAAGGAAAATGATGCAGGAAATGGTGTAGAAACTTTATGTAGAATAAAAATATATTAAAAGGCACTTACAAAGCTGCATGTACAGATAACCAGAAAGGTAGTTCAAACAAAACTGTGTCCGGTTCACATGTTTCTCCAAGGCAGCTACACCGCCTCACCACTCCACCCCTTTTTAATTTGGTGGCTCTTCTCTGCACTCTCTCTAGATCCATAATGTCTTTTCTAAGGAGTGGTGCATAAAATTGTACTCCATAGTCAAGGTGATAACATAATTTGTATTTCATTTGTACCAATTAACCAATGATGGGAGAACTGTGGAATGTATAAAAGTCCCCCAGGAACAAGAAAAAATACAAGGTAGTGGATTTGAAAACAATGGCCCTATTGACCAAAATGTAGTGATGGTCTAGGTACATTATTTACCATGAACACTTCTAAACATTGCTATACAGTATATGGCACTTACTGTACATTAAATTGCTTAGTTATTGTTAACCACGATAATTCAAAAAATGTATTACATTCAAGGTACACCTCAAGCATGTTAATGGAACACATTAGTATGTATTTTCCTTACATTTTCAGCCATGTACAGTTCCATTCCAACAAAAGAACCTTCCAAGGAAGATGACAATGTGATTACAATAAACACGTCTGACAAGGATTTAAATCATAAAGTCCCATCAGAGTGGGTGTGGTTAGTTAATTGGCTGGCCTAACACACCTGCAGTGGGTGAGGTTAGTCAAATGATAACCTAACACACCTGGTGGGTGTCCCTATTTAAACAGAGGCTTCTAACGAATCCTGAGCTTATGTGTACTGACTGGTCTGTGTAGTTGATTTGAAGTACTGGTTGTTTAAAGTGTATGCAGTTAGAAACAGAAGCAGTTGTTTAAAGTGCTGGTTGTTTAAAGTTTGTGCAGTTAGAAACAGAAGCAGTTTGAACAAGGAAGCGGTTAAACAAGGTACAGTTTACTGTTACTACTTCTAAACTTCATAGTTGCTAGAATGAGCAGGATTGAAAATGCCACTCAATGCACATCTCGCCACATGTATGTTCACTTGGAGCAGCCGTTCCAAGGAGCATACCGCTGTGAGAAATGTGAGTGGGTGGTCTCTTTAGAGTCAGAGATTGCTGATCTGAAGAGGCAACTTGCAATATTGAGGGACATTGGCAATCTTGAAAGGGGTTTAAAGCTCACTGAGCAGGCCCTTGCTTCAACTAGTGGTGCAGATGGTGGCAATGTTAGGAGGAACAGGTAGGTAGCTTGGTTGCTGTTAGTGAGGAGCAGGTAGGTAGCTGGATAACAGTTAGAAGAGGAAGCAGGGGCAATAGGGAGAGGCATGTCGTTTCTGAGCTGACACATCCCAATAGATTTGCCATGTTGAGTGAAGATATTGGGAGAGTCGGGGCAGAAATGGCAAGGCTGGGGGAGACTAATTCCTCTAGCAGCCAGGGGAATAGTTCCTCCAGCACAGTGGGGACTCAGGATGCTCAGATATAAAGAAAGATTGTGATGGTAGGGGACTCCATTATTAGGAAGGTAGATAGGGCAATCTGTTGCCGTGACCGCATGAACCGAAAAGTTTGTTGTCTCCCGGGTGCTCGGGTTCGGCACATTGCAGATCGGGTAGACAGATTGTTGGGGTGGGGGGGCTGGGATTGACCCGGCGGTCTTGGTACACGTTGGAACCAATGACAAAGTAAGAGACAGATGGAGGGTCCTAAAAAAATGATTACAGGGATCTAGGCCAAAAGCTTAAGGCAAGGACCTCCAAGGTAGTATTTTCTGAAATACTACCAGTGCCATGCGCTACCGCAGGGAGACAGCCAAAGATCAGGGAGGTTCATGCATGGCTAAGAAAGTGGTGCAGGAAGGAGGGGTTTTTGTTTTTAGTGCACTGGGACTCCTTTTCTGAGAGGTGCCATCTAGATTCTAGGGACGGATAGCACCGCAATGAAGAGGGATCTTCTGTGCTAGAGGGGAGAATGCTAAAAAGGTTGGAGGAGATTTTTTTTTTTTTTCAACTTTGTTTTTATTGGTTTTTAGTGCATACAATCAATGGGTAACATTACGTTGATATGTATTCCTCGTATACACTTCACTTGCAAGGACAAACTACAGATGACGGACGCACGTTGGGGAGACCCACAGGACAAGACCTTAACAGACAGACAACAACTACGGGGAAGTAGGGGGGGAAAGGAGGGGGAGGGGGGGGGAGGGAGGGAGAGGCGTAGACGAGTCCCTGACTACTTGATGATCCGACGACCTGCGCCGGCACTGTTATCACCCTACTCTTGATCTCCTCGCCGAGAGCCCTGCGCCAAATCCGCTTCCGCTATTCAACTTCGTTCCAGTTGGGATAGTACTACCGCCCTGGGGGAGCCCTGCCGTCCGAATGTCCCGTGTAGCTCCCCGTCCATCATCCAAGGAGAACCCACTTCCATCTATCAAAGCCATATTGTGGCCTCATTCATCCCCTGAATATCGGTCTGGGCCAACCACAATGACCAGACTTTTTCGAATTTATCGGCCGAATCGTTAACTAAACTCGTTAACTTCTCCATTCGGCATATGAACCAAATTCTGTTCCTGATTTTGTCTATAGAAGGAATCGCATTCTGATTCCACAGTGCTGCGGTCTCGCACCGCATAGCGGTAGCAAAGTGTGCTATCAGCTTGTTACCCGACCGAGATACCTCATTCATAGGTTTACCTAACAAAAACAGCCACGGGTCCAGCTGGATTTTGAGCCCCAAAAAGATCCTCTGCAGCCAATCTCGGATCTGGGTCCAGATCGGCACTAATTTCGGGCAAGACCACAGCATGTGTACCAGGTCCCCTAGTTCCCCGCACTGCCTGGGGCAGAGCGGGGAAGATCCCCGGTTGAATTTAGCTAATCTAACTGGGGTGAGATACCACCGTAGTAATACTTTATACGAGTTCTCCTTCAATGTTGTGCAGATGGAGCTAGTGGCCGCGGCCTTAAATACCTCGGCCCAGTCCTCGTCCTCTAGTTGGCCCTGAAGATCCTCTTCCCATTGAGTCATGAAACGGGATTTGACTGTCCTGTCTGTGTCCGTATTCACCACCTCTCTGTATAAGGCAGAGATCAGTCCCCGCGTGCCTGTCCCGCGCACACAGAGCTTCTCAAAATTCGTCAGCGGTGGTCTCACCGGGTGTGCTTTATAATATGCCCTGACTGGAGGTATTTCATAAAATCCGTGTTAGGAATGCCTGTTTCCGACTGTAATGATTCGAAGGATTTGATCTTTCCCTTAACCTCCAGGTCCTTCAACCGTCTAACCCCCGATTTGCGCCAGAGCGGGAAGCTCTTATCTGTCAGACCAGGAGCAAAGTCTGGGTTGCCATATAAAGGTGCCATCAGAGTATGTTTGGAGGTTAATGAGCTGTTATCTTTGGAAGCCTCCCAGACCGAGAGTGAGTTGAGTACAGAGGTCAATGGAATGAGAACATCCCTCACCCGTTTCCTCAGGTACCAGATCAGGTCCATGAGCTCCAGCGGGGCGCACACCTCCCTCTCCAGTACCACCCATCGCCGCAGCTCAGGGTCACCGTGCCATTGTGTAATTTGGCACAATTGTGCCGCTTTGTAGTAGGATATAACACTCGGCACCGCTAGGCCACCAGCTTCCTTGGCTTTCTGCATCGTCTATACTCTAATCCGTGGTTTTCTACCATTCCAAATAAATTGGGATATTGATTTTTGGAGCCCTGCAATATCCGCTCTTACCACGGGAATTGGGAGAGTTTGAAACAGATATAGAATCCGGGGAAGGACGTTCATCTTGACGCTATAGATCCTCCCTAACCAGGAAATACCATGTGCCTTCCAATCCTGCAGCTCTTTTTTTAGAGTCCTCAGCAGTTTGGGATAGTTAGCCGAATATAAGGAGCTTATCTGTTTTATGATCTGCACTCCTAGGTACTTCATGGAGGAAGGGCACCATCTAAACCCAAAATTGAGTTCTATCAGCTTCTCCATCTCTCTTGGCATGTTAAGGCTTAAGGCCTCTGATTTGGATTGATTTATTTTAAAGCCTGAGATCTGGGCAAACCGCTCTAGAAGCTCGAACAGATTGGGTAGCGAGACGAGCGGCTTAGTAAGGGTTAGATTGATGTCATCTGCGTACAAAGCCACTTTGTGCTCCTGTGAGTGGATTTGCACCCCAGCGATATCAGCGTTGTTCCGAATTTGCGCTGCGAGCGGTTCGATGCATAGGGCGAAGAGCAGGGGCGAAAGCGGACACCCCTGCCTCGTGCCGCTTTTAATTGGAAAAGGATCTGATGGGTATCCTTGATGGACCACCCTAGCTGTTGGTGCCGTGTACAAAGCCTTGACTGCTTGTTGGAATATACCCCCAAACCCAAATGCTCCAAGCGTGGACTCCAGGTATGGCCAATCAATCCTGTCAAAGGCCTTTTCCGCATCTAGGCTTAGGGCCACACTTCGGATCTCCTTGGCTCCTATATAGTCTATGATATCAACAATCCTTCTAGTGTTGTCGGCCGCTTGTCTATTTCTAATAAAACCAACTTGATCCGGGTGGATAAGCCTCGGCAGGATTATATTTAATCTATTGGCCAGTAATTTAGAATAGATTTTAACATCTGTATTTATTAACGATATGGGCCTGTAACTCTGGCAGCTAGTGGGATCTTTGTCCTCTTTATGAATTACTGAAATTGACGCCTGGAGCATCTGTCCCGGAAAGGGCTCTCCTGCTAGCACTCCATTGAATAACTGGAGCATGTGAGGAGCCAGAACTCCAATAAATTTTTTATAGTACAGATTGGAGAACCCATCCGGGCCCGGGGCTTTTGACGCTTTTAGGTTTTTTACTACCGCCTCCAATTCCTCCCTCGTAAAGTCGCTCTGTAATGCCTCTCGCTCCAATCTGGTCAATTGTGGCAAGGCCGCGTCTGCCAGGAATTTCCGTAGCTTACTACTTGTCCTTGCATTGTGAACCACCTTCTCCCCATTGTATAGCTGTGCGTAAAATTTCGCGAACTCCCCCACTATCACTTTAGGGTTTGAGGAACACTGGCCCCCACTTGTTTTGATAGATTGAATATTATAATTTGGTTTCCGGTTTCGGAGTCTGGTAGCCAGCATAGTGTCCGGTTTGTTAGCTTTCTCATAAAATTTCCTCTGAGTCCAACTCATGTCTTTCTCGGCCCTGGAGGTAAGGAGAAGGTTCAGTTCAATCCTGACATCCTTCAACTCCTTAAGGGTATCCTCTCTACCTGTCCGGTTATGTAGTGTAGAGAGCTCATGTAACCTTTTATAGAGCTGCGTTAATTTGGCCTCCTTTTTCTTTTTTCTACTTGCAGCGATACTGATCAAGACCCCCCGGATTGTGGCTTTATGAGCCTCCCATAACATAGATTGGGAAACCACACTGCCACTATTTATCCTGAAGTAGGCTGATAGCTCGGTTTTGACTTTTTTTTGTATTTCCGGGATTTTAATCATTGATTCGTTTAGCTTCCAATTTGCTCCCGGCCTGACAGAACCAATTTGAGTGCATCTTAGCTCAATCGATGCATGGTCCGACCATGTAATATCATGTATGTTTGTGCCGGAGATTTGTGGGACCATTCTGCCCGACACAAAGAAGTGGTCAATCCTACTGTAACTGTCATGGGGATGGGAATAAAAGGAGTAGCTGCGTTCACCTTGGTGCTGCTCTCTCCAGATATCTACTAGGCCAGTTTGTCTTAGTCCCCTCAGGAGTGCGGTGTTACCTACTTTCCTTATAGATTGTTGGGATGTCGTGCGATCGACCTTAGGGTTAAGTACCGTGTTAAAGTCCCCTCCCAGTACAATATGACCCTCGGCCCACTGCTGCAGCTTTTGAAAAAAAACGTTAAAGAAATCTGTCTGTCCTTCACTCGGCGCATATATGCATGCCAATGTGATTCTGGTCTGTTTGAGGAGCCCGATCAGCACAATATACCTTCCCCCGGGGTCCCTTTTGATCTTTTCTACCTGGAATGGGGTGTTATTATGCATTAATATAGCTACCCCTCTCTTTTTTTCCGCCCCTGAAGCTAGAAAAAACTGACGGAAGTGTGAATCCATAAATTTAGGGCTGTGTCTAGAACTGAAGTGTGTTTCCTGGAGAAAGACCACCTCAGCCCCTCTCCTTTTGAACTCCGCGAAGGCGATCCTCCGCTTGTGCGGACTATTGAGCCCTTTGGCGTTTTGTGACATAAAGGTTACCGCCATATGTAGATCAGTTGTGTGAGCAGATAGAGTGTATAGGCGTAATTATTCTTACCCCTGTCCCTGTGCTCCTGATGGGTTTGCGAACCGTAGTGCTTGCACTTTCCGAGCAGGATCCGTCTGACGCCTGTTGGGGCTGGGGTGGGGGGGGGAAGAAACATGAGGGAAAGTAACATATAAACATCACATATAAAAATAACAGGAACCGTATTGGTCCTAATAGACCTCGGGTTCAATGCCCGGCTGCGATCTTTTCTTCCTGGACCTCTCTCCCCCTTGGTCCCCCTCTGTGGCTCTTGAGACCAGCCACGGACAGCCGGGTCTTTGCCAGGAAGGTGGGTCTTACCCCATCTCCTGAAGCGGATGCACATACCTGCAGGCAGAGTGGTGGTCACCCCCCCCCCCCTCCGGCAGTTATGCGGAACTAAAACCTAACCTCCAAACTCTGAACTATTGTCGTGATTGGGCAGTTTTTTTTTTTTTTTTATATATTATTTTTATTATTTATTTTCCCCCTCCCAATCCTGGTGTAGACCATAGTGAACCTCTATATTCTACTCTATCACCCTCTACGTTCTCATACTACTTCCCGAAACTCTAAACCGTTTTAACCCTTCAGTTCTGGCCCTCTTCCGATTCTACTCTCCCCCTCTGCAGCCTTTTGTGCCAACTCTTGCGCCCCACCGACTCCTTCCCTCACGGCTCTACCGGGGGTAACTTTTTCCCTGGACGCCTGTTAGCGCTGGGATTTATTCCTTTTGTTTTGTTTTGTAAAAAGTAGCCTCTGTGCCCCATAGTGCCCCTCTGTTGCTCCCTCTATCCAACCTCCCGCCTCTTACTTTCCCTCCCCCTCTCAGGACACCCCTGCCCGCTCGCGAGACCTCCGCTCTCCTGCCCCCCTCCCTCGCTTGTGTCCCTTTTGTCTTTTCGTGTGTTGGGGCTTCTCCCCGGCGGTGGATCTCGCGTGCCTCCGCCGAGGAGCCCCGCAGCATATCCGGGTTGTCGCCGTCCTCCTGACGTCACCGCGACTCCCTAGCCTTCCTTTCCAGCGCTCTCGCGAGATCCACCGCTTTGACGTCACCGAGCTGGGCGGGTCCTCCTCATTCGAAGGCGGGCTGCCGAGGAGAGAGGGCTGGTCTGGGGGCAGCTCCCTGGGCGGGTCCCACTGCCGGAGCATTCCGTCCCGCCAAGAGTTGCGCCACCATGGAAGACTTCGCGCTTCTTCTCCACCTTCCCGCTCAACTAGGTAAGGGAACGCCATCTTGGGTCCTCCCGATCTGTGTAAGCCCGCTGAGCTTGGCGGCCGCCATTTGAGGCCTACTGGTGTTGGTCTCCCCCTCCTGTAGTAGTTTTCTCTAGGGTAGCATCTTGGCTGACTGGAAGGGTGTAAACTGATTGGGAAAAACGCAACAAGCGTAACAAAACTGTTCTGGCTTTAATCCCTTCCGTGTTTTATGGGCTTTTCCCGCTCCCATCTTTTTTACTTAGGCTCTTCTCCTTCGGGGGAGAGGAACCCTGTCGTCTTGATGGGGAGTCCGCAATAGGACCTTGTTGGGCCCTCTCTGGGGTGTTAGACATATTTCCCTGCACCCCAAGCCTTTTCAGGAAGGCTGCCCCCTCCGAAGGATGTTTGAGGACATGGGGTCTTCCATTCTTCGTGGCCACCAGGGCAAAGGGGAAAGCCCAGCGGTACCGTATTTCATTGTCTCTGAGAGCCCGTGTAACGTGGCCTACGGCTCTTCGTCGGGCCAGAGTGAGGGGAGACAGGTCCTGGAATACCGTGAGGGTGATCCCTTCAAAGGTGATATGGGGGGTTGCTCGGGCAATCCTTCCCACCTTCTCCTTTATGGAGAAATAGTGGAGGCGGAGGATCACGTCCCTAGGGGGATTTGAGGCCAGTGGCCTGGAGCGCAGGGCTCTATGGCACCTGTCCATCCTGAGGTCAGCTTCTGGCTTATCCGGCAGGATGGAGGCCATCCAGCGTGTC
This sequence comes from Ascaphus truei, assembly GCF_040206685.1. Lineage (NCBI taxonomy): Eukaryota > Metazoa > Chordata > Amphibia > Anura > Ascaphidae > Ascaphus > Ascaphus truei. The sequence goes on from NC_134500.1 coordinate 38,091,028, forward strand.
AGCAGTGCTTCCGGGTCTAAGATCTCCTCCAGGATCCCCCTGACTCGCAAATTGTTCCTCCTATCCCTATTTTCGCCGTCTTCCTGGCGAGCCTCCAACTCCATCACCCGTTGTTCTAGGGTCTGTATACGGGAGTTTGTTTCCTGCTGTGTATTCGCGCTAGCTTCCATGCGCTCCTCCAGGTCGTTGGTTCTGGACCCAATCTGCATTAGATCATGCCGGAGCCCCTCCACCACCCCCCTGAAAAAAGACTTCAGATCCACCAGGAGCCCAGAAATTTCCTTTTTAATGATTTTGGATTGTTCTGTCGCTGCTCTTCCTCCCTCGGTATCCTGGGCGGAATCGGAATCCGACACCGCCGACAGCTCCGCGGCCCCCGCCTTGCCTTGTCCGGAGAAGTAGGCCCTGACATCCGACTTGCGTCGGGTTTTCTGCCTCGTTGCCGCCATCTGGGTCTAGTGCTGATCTGCCGAACCGGGGTGTGTTAATGTGCAGATACTGCCCGTTTGCTTTTTACCGACGTCGGTTTTAGACTTATTTATTGTCTTTATTATGCCGGCGGTTGGTGGAGCTGAGTGACTAAGCGTCCATCACCAGTCAGCCGCGCATGCGCATTGGTTGGAGGAGATTTTAAACTAGGATGGAGGGGTGAGGGGAATGAAACAGATAATGAATTAAATGGAATAGAGGAGGATACAAGGTGGTATGGAGGTAGAATGGGGGCAAGTGCGAGTTTGACAAGCAGTGAGACACCATAGTAAATACAGATAATACTAGAACACTTCTAAAGACTAAACCAAGTGGGCGCAGAAAGGAAGGAGCAGATAAGATAATAGTACAGGCTGAAAAAAAACTTAAATGCATGCTTGCTAATGCAAGAAGCCTGACAGATAAAATGGGGAAGCTTGAATTAATAGCTGCAATGGAGCAGTATGATATCATAGGCATTACTGAAACATGGTGGGATGAAACTCATGACTGGACAGTTAATTTAGAGGGTTGTTCCCTTTTTCGGAAGGTCCGAACAAATAGAAGGGGAGGTGGAGTATGTTTATATGTTAAACTGGATCTAAAACCTATTATAAGGGATGATGTTTATGAAGGGAATGATGAAAATGTAGAGACTGTGTGGATAGAAATTAGCAGTGGAGGTAAAAGTATAAAGAAAATGTTTGTGGGAATATGCTATAAACCACCAAATATCTGTGAGATTGAGGAAGCTAAAAAAAAATTGCAAATGGAGAAGGCATTAAAACTGGGTCATGTTTGCATAATGGTGGATTTTAATTATCCAGACAGACTGGGGCAATGAGATTAGCATTACAACAAAAGGAAACAGTTTTTTTGGGGTGCTTAAAGACAATTATATGACCAAAATTCTTGAGGAACCAACCAGGAGAGGGGCATTACTGGATTTGGTCATATCAAACAATGTAGAAAAAAGAATACATTTTCAAGTCCTGGAACATTTGGGTAACAGTGACCATAACATGGTCTCTTTTGAAATAAATTATCAAAAAACAGATTACTTGGGTTCAACAAAGACCTTCAACTTTAGAAAGGCAGATTTGAATAAACTGAGGTCTAATCTACAAGTAATACATTGGGATGATATTTTTGCAGGTAAACATGTAGAAGATAAATGGGCAGTTTTTAAAACATTGTTAGAAAAGCAAACTTATCAGTGTATACCTTTGGGTAAAAAGTATAAAAGAAATAAGTCAAAACCAATGTGGCTAAATAAACAGGTAGGGGAGGAAATGGACAAGAAGAGGAAGGTTATTATTTAAATCAGAAGGGACAGAGACATTGTATCAAAATTATAAGGAATGTAACAAAAATATCAAAAGGGCAATCAAATTAGCAAAAATGGATAATGGAAAAGGATTGCAATCGAAAGTAAGATCAACTGTAAAAAGTTCTTTAAGTACCTTAATAACAAAAAAATGAGAAAAGAAAAAATAGGACCCTTTCAGTGTGAGATGGGTAGGCAGATTATTGGAGATTAGGAAAAAGCAGAGGTATTAAAAAAATTCTTTGCCTCTGTGTTTACCAGGGAAGAATCAAGTTCAATAGTAGTGCCGCAGGAGGAAGCCACAACCTCCATATTAATGAACAATTGGTTAACTGAGGAAGAAGTTCATACGCGACTTAAAAAAAAAGTAAATAAGGCACCTGCCCCGATAGCATACATCCAAGAGTTCTCAAGGAGTTAAGCCCAGTAATAGCCAAACCATTATATTTAGTATTCAAGCACTCCATTTCCACAGGCTCACAAGATTGGCGTAAAGCAGATGTGGTGCCTATATTTCAAAAGGGAGCTAGATCACAACCGGGGAATTACAGACCTGTAAGCCTGACTTCAATAGTGGGGAAACTACTTGACGGTTTAATACGGGATAATATTCAGGAATACCTAATGGAAAACAAAATTATTAGTAATAGTCAGCATGGATTTATGAAGGATAGATCTTGCCAAACTAACCTTATTTGTTTCTTTGAGGAGGTAAGTAAGAATTTTGACCAGGGTAATGCAGTTGATGTGGTCTACTTGGATTTTGCAAAGTCTTTTGATACGTTTTCACACAAGAGGTTGGTGTACAAAATAAAGAAAATTGAACTCAGTAATACTATTTGCACCTGGATTGAAAACTGGTTAAAAGACAGACAACAGAGGGTTGTCATAAATGGAACTTTTTCAGGTTGGGCTAAAGTCGTGAGTGGAGTACCTAAGGGATCGGTACTGGGACCCCTGCTTTTTAACTTGTTTATTAATGACCTGGAGGTTGGCATCGAGAGCAAAGTCTCCATCTTTGCTGATGATACAAAATTGTGTAAGGTAATAGAATCAGAGCAGGATGTAATTTCTCTTCAGGAGGACTTGGAGAGACTGGAAACGTGGGCAGGTAAATGGCAGATGAGGTTTAATACAGATAAATGCAAGGTTATGCATTTGGGATGCAAGAATAAAAAGACGAATTGCACATTTAAATGGAGATATATTGGGGGAATCCTTGATGGAGAAGGATTTAGGAGTGCTTGTAGAAAGAAGGCTTAGCAATAGTGCCCAAAGTCATGCAGTAGCTGCAAAGGCAAACAAGATCTTATCTTGCATCAAACGGGCAATGGATGGAAGGGAAGTAAACATAATTATGCCCCTTTACAAAGCATTAATAAGACCACACCTTAAATATGGAGTACAATTTTGGGCACCAATCCTAAGAAAATACATTATGGAACTAGAGAGAGTGCAGAGAAGAGCCACCAAACTAATAACGGGGATGGACAGTCTAATTTATGAGGAGAGACTAGCTAAATTAGAGGTAGTTACATTAGAAAAGAGTCGTCTAAGAGGGGATATGATAACTATATACAAATATATTGGGGGACATTACAAGGTACTTTCAAAAGAACGTTTCATCCCACGGGCAGTACAAAGGACTTGGGGGCATCCCTTTAGGTTGGAGGAAAGGAGATTTCACCTTCAACAAAGGAAGGGTTTTTTTACAGTAGGGGCAGTTAAAATGTGGGATTCATTACCCATGGAGACTGGGATGGCAGATACAATAGATTTGTTCAAAAAAAGGTTGGACATCTTTTTAGATGGGAAAGGAATACAGGGATATACCAAATATGTATACATGGGAAGGCTGTTGATTCAGGGATTAATCCAATTGCCAATTCTTGGAGTCAGGTAGGAATTTATTTTTCCCCTTATGAGATTTCATTGGACGATATGTCTCTGGGGTGTTTTGTTTGCCTTCCTTTGGATCAATAAGTAAGTATAGATACTTTATCCTATATCTGTTGTCTAAATTTAGCATAGGTTGAACTTGATGGACGGAAGTCTTTTTCAACCTCATCTACTATGTAACTATGTAACGATGTAACTATATGGAAGATGAAAAGTCAACATTTATCATGATTCTCTTTAATTTATATACACCCAATGTAGTCCTCCTTATATTCAGAAAGATTTGTGAAATATTTTGGTTCAGTATATGGTGTGGAAGGAAATGGATTCAGGACTGTGTATATTAGTGTTGTACCGGGTCCACTATTTTTCTAAAGTTTGGTAACGGGTACCTGGGCAAAATGAATCCTTTACCCAGATGGGTACCCGGTTACCCGGAATGCACTTACCTGAAGGGTAAGGAAGACCACTGCAGAAGGTGAGGAGGGCCGCGGCGACATCTGGGAGCAGCAGCAGATGTCCTGGTGGTGTGGCAGCAGGTGAAGTCCTTGTTCAGCCGGCGGGATCAGCAGGAACAGAGCAAACTGTGGGAGCCAGGGAACCATGTGACCGGAGCAGGAGCATTCCTATTTGACAGCCAGGGAGGAGCCTGTTTTCTATCTCCAAACACGTGGAACTGCAATGGGCACAAGCTTTGCTCCTTCATTCGCCAATGTTTTCATGGGTTGGTGGCAGCAGTTCCCCGTGTTTGGACATAGAAAATAATATTGTGCCTATAGGAATTTCTATCATCGTTTCATAGATTTGATTTTGGTGTGGAATGAGGAAATCACTTCACACATTTCGTTTATAGATTTATTACACATTAATACTTTTCATTTAAAATTCATGCACCATCAAAATCATCAACATATAAACTGTATCGATTTAATTCTTTATGTTGACCTAAATTTAAAAATTCAAACGGATATTCACATTAAGAATAATGGATTTAACACTTTTTTGCGTGCTGACAACTGCCATCCAAAAACATTGATAAAAGGAACCCCCAAGTGTCAGGTCCTCCGAATTTACAGGAACTGCTCTACACAGGAGGATTGTCTGAAACAGTCTCATGAATTGCACCAAAAATTTATCAGAGGTTATAACTCTTCCGACTTAAATAAAACAGGAGGAGGTGAAATGTATTGAGAGAGCGTCCTCCCTGATCAGAAATAAAAGAGTTGACACAAGAAGTGATTTCCCCTTAGGCCGCGCTTGTAGTGCTGGCGACGGCGACCGATGACGTCACGCGTCGCCACCCACGAAAGTTATAATTTAGCTTTCAACGAAGTCGCTAGCGACAGAATCATTGATTGGTTCAGAGACAGGCACATGTGGCGACAATCTGTGAAAAATCAAATTTACCCGGCTTCCAAATTTTTGGTTGTGACGTCGCTCCATTGCGCTTACTATAAGCGCTTGTGACGGAGTCAATTGTTTTGTTTTGGAGTGCATCGCCATCGAGGGCACTATAAGCGCACAAGTTAAGAAAATTGTCCAAAAACATTGGGGGATACTTCAATTAGCTCCATCAATAAGAGATATAGTAGACCAGGGCCCAGGCCAAAACCCTGGTGAACAGTCTTTCACCAAGTCTTTATGTATCAGACCAAAATCACTTGTACTCATTTAACCAGATGTTTTTTTTATTTGCGAAAATTGCAATATTTGTATTAATATGCAAGCCTCCCCATGTTTTGCTTCCACAGTCAGACAGAAGTTTTCATTTTAGATCTTTCATTAATTGTGATACCAAATTCGTAGTGTACCTTCTCACCTGTGGAAAGCAATACATAGGTAGGACGAGATAGAAATATAATATCTATCTATCTAAATATATTGTGGCAGGACGGCCTCGCGGCGGGGTCAGTAAGACGCTTGACACGATGGGAAACTTTAAACACTAGTGGTTTATTAGCCACAACCAAAATAAGTACGGGTGCACTGTCCCTTTAAGAAACTACTTTCTTGCAAATTAAAGCCTAGTCCCGTTAGGGACACTAACTCACTTCTTGAGCCCTTACTAACAGGACAGCCAGCTAATCTGGTCATGCCCAAAACATGCTACACAAACGATAACCAATAAGCATAATAAGAATAAAGTCTTATCTGTTTCAGCTCCAAACAGCAAACAGGAACACGGTTCCGGGGAGCAGGCTGTGTCCAGCCTCGCAGCAATGTTTATCTTTATCCTGGGTTGGGGTCCCAGCTGGTCCCAGCAGCAAAGCTCCTCGCAGGACTGGGGACCAGAGCAGCAGCAGCTGCTATGGCTTCCAAGCCGGGAGAGTTCTCTCCACCTTCCTGTGGAAAAACAAGCTCTCTGTGTGTGTGTCACTTCCTGCTTTTAAACCTGCAGTCTCTCAGGCCTCCTGCTTAATTAGGCTGCAGGTGTGCTTCCTTCTGTCTGAGGAGATTAACACTCTGTAAACTGGCTGCAGCGTCTCTCCATTCACTATTCCAGCCTACTGAGTCAGTGACTCTGTCACATATCCCTCTCCCCAGCGAAACATTGTCCTGTGGAGCGGCCCGTGCACCATTCCCGTGCACCAGCATTTTTGGCGAAAATGTCTGACGTCGGCCCTTCCCTCCCCCTTTTTTTTTCTTGCCTTCCAATTTAGGCATTTTCTTTTTTGGGTAATTACCAGGCCATCTGGGCCTGAACACTCATCCTTCTCTACCTCTTTCTCTTGTGCCGTCCTGAGTCTAGGGTTGAAGCTCCGCCTTTGTTGTGTCCCCTTTTGCAAATGTCCCCAAGCCTCCTGCTGTCTATCAGCTATCTCTGCCTTCTTCCTCTTGGGCTCAGAGTCTCCCTTACCCTGTAGAAGAGCCAAGACCTCAGTTAGCTCATAGTATTCACTCACCAGTGCTTGTCCTGCTTCTCCCTCTGTTTTTTGACCTTCCTCAAAGGTTTTTTGTACTTCTTCGTCTGAATCAGAAGTCTTCCTGGCCCTTTTCTTAGAAGAACCCACACAGATTAAAGCTTCCCATGATACAGAGCTGTCAACCTTTTTCTTATCTTCCGGGCTCTTTTCCAGCTTTTGTTCCTCACCATTTTCTTTAGCTTCCTCTTGATTTTCAACAGAACCAGCACTACCAGTAGAGGACATGGTAGCACTCTTTGCTTTTTCAACCTCATCTTCTTTGTCACTTTCAGAAGGCAGCTTTGCACGCTTTTTAGGGGTGACCATTTTTTTAAAAGAGGCCCATGGTGTAATGCCTTCCTTCTTTCCTTCTCCATCAGAAGTGGCCCCTTCACCTTCTGTTTCAACAGTCTGTGCTGTGTCTCCCATTACATTTTCTGTAGGAGAGGTCTCTATAGACTCATCAGGAGTAGAGGGTGAACTGTCTCCTCCATCTACCTCTGCAGGATCACGAGACTCCAATGAGACAGGTACTTGTTCTGTCACATACTCTGCCTTTGTCTCTTCTTCCTTCTTTCCTTTATGCTTCTTGCCTGAAAGCCTCTTTAAACCAGATCCAGTGAAAAGCTTCCTTAGAGTGCTACCTTGAAGCTTAGCCGTCTCTTGTGAAGACAGTAACTCCGCTTCAGTGGTGATGGCTTCTGGACCTTTCTCCATCAGCGTATTTTTAGTGTTGATTTTCACCTCATTTATCTTTATAACTTCAATTTGGGTGGGGGTCTTATCAACCCTAAGTGCACCCCATGATGCCGCTCTATTACCGTCGGCAGACTCGTAGGCTTGGGCCTTTCTTTCTTGTCCCTTTAATTTACTCCATTGGGAGTGTTGCTGGATAACCTGTGATGTCTTTCTCATCTTATTTTCCAACTGAGCGGTGTCCAACATAGCCACATGCTCAGTCTTTAGGGCCTCGAGTATCTCGTCCAGGTCACGCTTTTGTTTCTCCGCCAACTTGCGGCCAGCACGCTCAGACTCCAGGTCCTTCCTCAGGTCAAGAAGCTGTCCTTCTGCATATCTTTTTTCACTCAGTGCCGCTGCCAGTTCATCCTCTTTGGCATTGAGTCGCGACTCCACATCTCTTAGCAGGTTCAGCGCAAGGCTTAAATCTGTTTCTTTTCTTCTATTTCTGACCTGCAATTGCCTGTGCTCCTCCCAGACCTTGTTCAGCTCCAGCTGCAGTCGGTACCTCTCATTAGCCGTGTCGTCCAGCAGCCTGTGGGTATCAGCCATCTCGATTTCATAGCGCAATGTCAGGCAAGCCACTTGACGGACGGTCACCTCCTCCCTCTCGGCGAGTTGTATTTTGCGCTCAGCAATCTGCGTTTGCAGCTCTTCAATTTGATCCTGCAAATCCCCTCTCAGGGCCTTCACCTCTTCCCGGTGCTTGCTCTGGGCTTGCGTCAGCGCCGCCTTCATCTTTTGGAGCTCTGTAGTTTTTGTCGCCAGTATCGCCGCTGCTTCTGTTTTCCAGGCTTCTTTCTCCTTGGCATACTGACTCATGGAGATGGAGTTGCCTCTCTGCTTCTCCAGCTCTTGCTCCAGTCTCTGGACCTTTTCGCGCTCCCTCTCACACAGAATCACCTGGCTTTCAAGCTCCGCCCCAAGCGATGCTCTTGTGGCGTACAGCGTGGCCCTCAGCTCCTCATGCTGTTCTGTGGGGACATACTGGGTACTCAGCCGTTCCTGTAGCACTTGCTGCTTCTCCTTGGCCGCTTGCAGACTTACATGTATCTCTTGCAGCTGGCTCTGCCATAGGTGCGCTGCTTGTGTGTGCTGCTCCAGGGAGACACGTTGCATCCTCTCTGCATTCTGCAGTGCTTCCTGCACCTCTAATTTTTCTTGCGCCAATTGCGCCTTCACTTTCTGCGCTTGGTGAAGCTTCTAAACCGGTCAGGTTTAAAACCTCTTCTTTCAGGTTTATATTCTCCATTTTCACAGTCTCTACATCCCTTAGGACCGTCTCATTGGCTTTCTTCAAAGTACCCAGCTCTGTTTTGAGCGCGCTAGCTTCTTGGTGAGAAACTTCTAAGTCTTTGATGAAGTTTTGCACATCTCTCTGGGACATCTGATAGCACAGTCTCCAGTCAGGACTTGTTCTCTCTGATTCCATGTTAGCAATTGCGGTGTTGGCTTTATTCAAGCCTGTCGTCAGCTCCTCCAACTCACTCCGCAAGAGTTGCTCTGTTTTCTTTAAAGCCGCATACTCTTGTATAGCTGGGAGTATACACCTCTGTACCTCTGCATTAGCGTCTCGCTCCCTATTCAATTGTTTCTGCAAGACATCATAATCTCGCTGGGCAGTTTGGAGTGCAGAAATTAAGGCCTCTTTTCCCTGGATCAAGGATTCAGCTTCCCTTTGCTCCTCCTTTTCCTTTGCCACCGTTCCTGTGACAATTCTGCCGGTCACTCCGGTCTGCAGCACACCTCGGTGGCTTGCTGACGCCTGTTGTCCTGATATCGCAGGCTCAAGTGGTTCGGCCACTTCCTCTGTGACTTGAGAAATATTTTTATTTTTCTTCTTTCTCTTTGTTTTATTAGTTCAAGAGACATCAGTGGTACTGGGCACACACACTGGACACTTTTGCAGCTTCCACCTGCGGGTTCGTCTCTCTTCTCGGGGCCACATATGCGTCGTCATCACAATCATCATATGGCCTGAAGGGACACTGTTTTGTATGGTTATGTACATTGCAAAACTGACAAATGACGGCGGCCATTTTAAAACCCCGGTTTTTTTTTTCCACACCCGACGAGGCAGACTTTGCACAACACACGTAAGTTGTTCTTGCCTTACAATATTTGAACCTTCTGGGTTCTTCTTAGGGCAACATCTATGCTAAAATCCATTTACTTTTATACCAGACAGGGCAAACTTTACCTCACAGCACTTGCTAGCTGCAAATTCACTCACTTCAGCAAAAGACATTAGCTTTACACAGCAATCCTTTCATACCCGACGGGGCAAAATTTACACTCAGCGCTTGCTAGCTGTAACTTCCATGCTAAAGCAAAAATCATGTTTTTTCCGCTTGAGTTCAGTGTCTCAAAACATCTTCATCTACTGACCCCCAGAGGCGTAACATCCCACTTCTGACACCACCTGTGGCAGGACGGCCTCACGGCGGGGTCAGTAAGACGCTTGACACGATGGGAAACTTTAAACACTAGTGGTTTATTAGCCACAACCAAAATAAGTACGGGTGCACTGTCCCTTTAAGAAACTACTTTCTTGCAAATTAAAGCCTAGTCCCGTTAGGGACACTAACTCACTTCTTGAGCCCTTACTAACAGGACAGCCAGCTAATCTGGTCATGCCCAAAACATGCTACACAAACGATAACCAATAAGCATAATAAGAATAAAGTCTTATCTGTTTCAGCTCCAAACAGCAAACAGGAACACGGTTCCGGGGAGCAGGCTGTGTCCAGCCTCGCAGCAATGTTTATCTTTATCCTGGGTTGGGGTCCCAGCTGGTCCCAGCAGCAAAGCTCCTCGCAGGACTGGGGACCAGAGCAGCAGCAGCTGCTACGGCTTCCAAGCCGGGAGAGTTCTCTCCACCTTCCTGTGGAAAAACAAGCTCTCTGTGTGTGTGTCACTTCCTGCTTTTAAACCTGCAGTCTCTCAGGCCTCCTGCTTAATTAGGCTGCAGGTGTGCTTCCTTCTGTCTGAGGAGATTAACACTCTGAACTGGCTGCAGCGTCTCTCCATTCACTATTCCAGCCTACTGAGTCAGTGACTCTGTCACAATATCTATATATATAAAAATGAAAATTGTTTGATTGTTAGTAGATGTGGGGATCCTCATTGGTCCCTCGGTCCGCCCGCCCATGACCCGCCTCCCCCACTACTCTCATTGGCCAAGAGGTACGCTGACATCACGGACACACCTACTCCACTGTGAAACACACAGACACACTCACCCCTGCAGACTCACCATACCCCCTAAGACTGCCACCCGAGACTCTGAAGCCTAAACTGGAGACTCTCTCCCTGTGGACTCACCTTACACCCCTGGGATAACCCCTGCAGAGTCACAACTACACCCCTGGGATCACCCCTACAGAGTCACACACCGACCTTGGTAAGTTTAACCCATTTATCACACAAACCGCCTCTGCTATCCACCCCTCCTCTTACCCGTCCACGCTCTCACAAATGACAACCTCAATTGCCTCTCCGCTATCCCGCAAGCTCATCTATGTCGCCGCTTACCCCTATCATCACAGCAGGCTGCTTACTGTCTGCACCGCTACAATCGACATCTGCCCCATCATCACCACCCTGTCGCCTGCTCCCCGCTCAAAATGTCCGCCTTCCTGCCCGCTCTGCACTCAGCAGGCCGGCTTCCCGTCATCATCACCCTGTCGCCCGCTACCCATTCAAAATTTCCGCCTTCCCGGCCGCTACTATCACAATGCAACTCTAATTATGTCCACCTTCCCAGCCGCTCCACACTACCTCTGCCTTCCCACACAATTACATATTAATTGTCCACCTTCCTTACCACACTTCATGTATCCGCGCTAAAAATTTCCACCTTCCCGCCCGCTCCGCGCTCTGCAGGCCACTTACTGTGTGCACCGCTACTGTGGGAAAATGCCCACCTTCCCACCCATCATCCAAAATGGCCGCCTTCCCGCCCAATAAAATATTAATTGTCCCCCTTCCTTAACACCCTTCATGAATAAAAATGTCCGCCGTCCCGCACACTTCACGCTACTGTCACAATGCACCTCTAATTATGATGCCTTTCTCTGCCACTGCACCCCCCTTCCTTAAAGAAATGGAAACAAAAGAAACAGCGCACAACGCCAAATAGTGAAGCAAGTAAATACAAATTTAAATTAATAAAAAGGGTAATTATTCTGCCCTTTTTATTAATATAAATTTGTATTTACTTGCTTCACTATTTGGCGTTGTGCGCTGTTTCTTTTGTTTCCATTTCTTTAGTGTGTTGGGGGGTGCTGAGCCACCCCCTGTGTTTATAGCAGCAGACGCCCATATCAGCCACTACACGGTTATGTAATATATTTTATTCATTTTTTTCACTGTGGTTTTTGTGGTTCCATGTGCCACGTATTTTAAAGGGTTTCAGTCACTGCACTGTATCACTTATATATTTTTAGGGTTAAATAGTAGCGCACAGTATCATTTTTGTTTTTTCACCCCCCTTCCTTACACACACACACCCTTCAATGAACTTATGATTATAATTCCTTTCTCTGCCCACACCTTTTACACTGACTTTTATCAACCTCACACAGTTACAGTCATGGCAATACAGAATGGGTTTTTTTTTACATCACAAATTACCACATTCAACCTGTGCACAAATATTTCATTCACACTCACCACCCCTCTTATGCTATAATAAATATACCCTCCTCTGACGTTCACCTCAACTGCGTTTTAGCCTCTTTCACACACCCCTCTTTTACCACACACCCCCTTCCCACCACACCTCTTTCCACCCCCACCTCTTCCCCCCCCACCCCCACCCCCCTTTCCCCCACCCCATCATCACCTACCCTCCCCCTCCCCTCCATTCTTCACCCTCCCCCTACTCCACCCTCCCCCTCCACTCCCCCCTCTTTTTCACAAAAACCCTCTCCTCCTCAAGGGGAATGGAGTTGTGAACGTGGGGGCCAGCCAGCTGTGAAGGGGGGTACATCCCGGGGCAACGCCGGGTCTCTCAGCTAATGTGTATGTATATTATATATATAGCCATGACCCCTGATTCACCCCAAAGAGCGGGAGGTTGCGCTTGCAAAGAGTAGTTGCAAAAGCCCGCGAAGGAGGAGAGTGCATTTGGCAGGAGAAAGCAGTCCCTTGACCCAGAAGCCCTGCGGGGAGGGTCAGGTAAGAGAGTCTAGCCAATGGGCGGAGGAGGTGCCAGAGATATAGGCAGTGGTTGCGCGCACGTGGAGTTAGAGCTGATTGGAGAGGAGAGAAGACGGAGAGTCTATGAGGGGAGGTTGAACTGCCCCGGCGCAGGCCAGGTGCCCCAGGCCCAGTTAGCCCTGAGTCACCTCAGAGATAAGCTGAGCTAGGGATCGCCTTAGTAGGTTCCTGTTCCCCTAGTACTGTAAGCCTTGACCGGGACTATACTGTCAAGAGGGAGGTCTGGGCTCAGACCCCCACTGTTGTTGCCGGAGTCTGGGTGGGAGTGCCCCGGACCATGGAGAGAGAGAGAGAGAGATAGATCGGTGTCGACATATCGAGACCCTTTATGAAGACCGTGGCAGTTCCGAGCACCAGAGTGCTCGGCAGGTATTTCATCCAGTGCACACCGGTACCCTTCATTCATTCGAGACACAGTGGCTGCGCAGTCACCCATACACACATATAGGGCCTGCTGTGAGCGGGAGTACTAATCCGTAAGGATCGGACATGGGGTGGGATAACCCGGTGGCGGGTGTGGGGATTATTGTTGGCGTCCGCCGTGGCGCTGGTTGTGGGGCGTCCGCCGTGGCGCTAAGTAATGTTGACGTCCGCCGTGGCATGTTATATAACGTATACACATATGTAGGAATGTTATGGCATGTAATGTACTGTGAGTTTGGCCTGCAAGTAAAAGAGATTGGTTTTAGAACTTGGTTGTGTAAGTGTAATTCTTGCATATACGTCCTGCGAAGACCCACTCCCCCTTTGGCGGGAGCTGTCGCAGGTGGAGGTGCTGCACCCGTCATAGATATTGCGCGCACACCAGGCTCTCTGTGGCAGAGACTTAGTCCCTGTGAGCCAGCAGGTAATACAGCACATAGTGGCAGCTTACTAGTGATAGGAAGCAGGGCTACATTTGGAGGCGCTGCTGAGATTTCAGACCTGGGGTGCCTCTCGAACCTAAATTGTGATCACCATGGCTTTGCCCACCCGTCACGAGATACGAGACTGGGCCCGTCAAGTACGCACACCTACTCGTCGCGCCGTAGTGCTGCCCGAGTGCCCATAGCCTTAGAGACTTTACAGACGGCCTTGCGACAACTCCCGGCTTTGCCAAAGCTCGCCTGGTAGATGTAATGGTAGATCCCGACTCCAAGTGGAATACCTTACTTGTGGACTGTCGGAGTAATCTGTTAGCGCTTGAACCTGCCGTTCCGCAATCTCTGGTATTGCCTGATGCACCACCCGGCGGTAGTCCTTTTGTTTACCCTGAGAGACACTAGTACGTCCATTGGATGAGGACGACCCCACCCTCCCTTTGATTCACTATGCCGCGAGTGAGGTCGGTAGTTGCCGATCCGTGTCCAGTGACCCGGGATCCAGCGCCTACGCTGAGGTTGGAGTGAGTAGTAATATGCTGCAAAAACTAAATGAGAAGATAGACCAGTTATCTAGTCCCCCCAGTTTGCCGTCGAAGCGCTTACCTTAGCCACCCACGCCCAGAACTACCAGAAGCTGAAAGCCTTCTCGGGGACCCTCCTTGTGCCTACCAGGGGAAGATGGGGTAGAAACGTGGAAAGAGCACAGTAAAAAGACAAATAGAAAAAAAGGTGAACCGGCGCCACAGTGAATAATGAAAACCAAACCAATAAAATGTAATGTCCAAATGGAGTCCTATTAAAGTTGGTATTCAAGGATTCTCACGTCAACGATGTAATATGTGAAAAGAAGAAGAAAAACAAATTATGGTGCAGTAAATCAAACAAGGGGGTGAAAAGATGGGACTGAACACACAAGACAAACAGGACATACAAAACAAGACAAACACACGTGAAACGTAACACTAGCACAGATAAAAAAACAATACAGACCGGCGCCAATTAGTCCAAGGTGATACTAATGTCCAGCACTGAAAGAGTCTTAGAATAGTAGATGGCTGCAGTAGTATCTTCACAGCTTGTCTTCAATTAATTGGACTCCATATACATGTGCATGGAAGAAAAAACAGACAAAGAAAACATATCATAGTGCAGTATGCAAACATCAAACATGCAGGACAAACAGGACAAGACAAACACTATATAAAACAGGCAAGGCTGACTAATCCTACAATAAAGTATTTATTAACACAATTAAAATGATGAGGTAGCACACGTGGGATCCGGTGTGTAAAACCAGAATCCTACTTACAGGACTGCCACAGGACATAAGCAGGGGTGTAAGGATAGATGCTCCGTTTTTTTCAGTCTTTAGACCTCCAGGGATTTCTTTCTCTCTGTGACCGGAAGCGCGTCACACCACGCGGCTTGACGGATCTCGTGGAGCTCCTGGTGCTGTCTGTCAACCTGAATCCGGAAATCCACTGCTAGAAGGCGGGTGCAATCGCCGAATTTCCTTTCACTTGGCTGCAAGGCTCCCGCAGTATCTACCAGTCCTCTGCCACACTCAAAATACAAATCTGCCCAACGCGTTTCGTGCGCATGCGCACTTCTTCAGGGGTTAATGGATACTGGGCATGTATGACTTAAATACTGACAGAACTCTTCTAATTGGATGTTGTGGTTGAAACCTACCATGGGATTGGTTCAAGCTACTGTCAGTCATGCCCTCAAGAACAATCAGCCTTACTAATACAAACAAAACTCACAATGACAAAAAACCTAATAAAATATTAAAATTGCAATGGAAGATATATGCACAAATATTAAACTAAACACAACATATTAATCACATAATTATAGTTACATAATGACCAATAAAAATACTTACAAATAGTACTAATACATGTTAAAATTATAAATAAATAATTTAATAATTCAAGAACTATTATCTATGTTAAAAACACTTTATAATCA
This sequence comes from Ascaphus truei, assembly GCF_040206685.1. Taxonomy (NCBI): domain Eukaryota; kingdom Metazoa; phylum Chordata; class Amphibia; order Anura; family Ascaphidae; genus Ascaphus; species Ascaphus truei. Next base: position 38,106,423 of record NC_134500.1, read on the forward strand.
TTTAAAAAAAGCTCCTAGGTCAAATTCAATGTTCAAGCCATTCGGAGAGAGGGTCTTCAGCTCATAGATCCAGTATGACCCTCGTCTACTGATCTGTTTGAGCTGATCGCCCCCTCTCCAACTGACCCGCACATTTTCAATGGCCTTACATTTAAGTCTGACCGGATTTTTGTTGTGATGAATTAAAAAATGATGTGAAACACTATGTGTAATGAGCCCTTTTTTTATATTGTATATATGCTCATATACTCTCCTCTGATAGCACCTCCCTGTGCGGCCTACATACTGAAGGCCGCACGGGCACTCGAGTAGATAGATCACAAATGAAGTGTGACAATTAATGTGAGACTTGATGTTATATGTTTTTAATGTCACATTTGATCTAAATATTTTACATTATCACTATAAGAACAAGCTGTACACCTGGTACATTTATAAAAACCTTTTGATACATTTGCTGACAAAGATTCACCATGATCCAAGGGGCAACTAGGTGCCAACCTTGATTTCAAATTGGATGCTTTGGTGAAAATGATTTTGGGTTTAGCTGGAAGGCAATGTGCTAAAGTGCTATCACACAGAAGAATAGGCCAATGTTTGTTTATAATTTGTTTAATCTTAGGGGGCCATCTCGTTATATTGAGTTACGAAGGCTAGACCACCACTAAATTCACTCTCTTTCGCTGTTTTTTTATATTCTAGGAGACTGTTTCTATCTATACGATCTACCTGTTGGGAGGCTTCTGCAAGCAATTTTTCGGAATATTTTCTTGCCTTAAATTTATCTTTTAACTCACTAGCCTGAATAGCGTACTCCTCTTTGTTGGAGCAGTTACGCTTAAGGCATGTGAGTTGTCCCTTAGGGATATTACGAATCCAACTGGGATCATGTTGACTGTCCGCTCGTAAATAGTTATTTGCCTATACGGATTTGAAAAACGTCTTCGTTTGAATTTTATTATTCTCAGCTGTGATTTTGAGGTCCAAAAACTCTATGTGATGTTTATTGTGATTAAATGTAAATGAAAGATCCCTATCATTATTATTTAAATAAACAAAAAATTGTTCTAGCTGTTCTTCGCAACCAGACCAAACAAAAATCACGTCATCTATGAAACGGCGCCAGAGCACCAGGTGTGCCCCAAGAGGACAGTTGTTCCAAATGAAATCTTCTTCCCAACTGTCTATAAAGATGTTAGCATAACTTGGGGCAAACCTGGTACCCATCGCCGTTCCACACACCTGCAAATAAAATTGTGAATTAAACTGAAAATAGTTGTGTGTTAAAATAAAACGTATGCTGTCCAACAAAAATGACTTTTGGACTGATGAAGTGGCAGTGTCTGACTCCAACAAGCGTGATACTGCTTGACACCCTTTAAGATGGTTAATGGTGGTGTAAAGAGATGTTACATCAGCAGTCACCCAGATGTAGTCAGACTGCCAGTCCAAGTCCCTCAATTGAACAGGTGAAGAAATCAGTGCGCAACTAAATAGAATTCGTGAAATAAAATATATAACAAATATATATAAAATATATATAAAATAAATTACGTGACCTTTATGGAGCGTCTGCAGCTATGGTTATAGGGATGGCTCAAGGACCCCCAGGAACTAACAGATAAAAACACAAAAAACACAGCGCAAGACGCTCATAGTGCAATTAAAATTATATTAACATTAGCAGTGAATAAGATAAGTAATGTGCGTACATCAAATTGATTTTAAACAAGCATTTCTGGGATATTTTACCCAAACACCAAGTGAAAGCCGGATATGATGTCGTCACAGGTATAGGAAGATTTTCCTCGTGGCCACCGGTTCCTCTTTGGGTAAGGTATGGGGTCTTTAATCAGTCCCTGCTCCCACAAAGCGTCCAGCACGTTCTCAGCTCACACGGGACAGCTGTTTCAAAGGGGGACGCACGCCAACAAGCTTCTGCTCTCCCTCCTCCGTTCAGGTACTTCCTGGTTGGTGACGTCACCGGAAGATTTTCGCCGATAATAGCGCAAGTTTGCTGGGTCAGTTCACAACAGTGGGGCAGTGTAAATCGTATTAATACACTATCCAACGCGTTTCGAAACCCGTAGGGTACGCTTTGGATAGTGTATTAATACGATTTACACTGCCCCACTGTTGTGAACTGACCCAGCAAACTTGCGCTATTATCGGCGAAAATCTTCCGGTGACGTCACCAACCAGGAAGTGCCTGAACGGAGGAGGGAGAGCAGAAGCTTGTTGGCGTGCGTCCCCCTTTGAAACAGCTGTCCCGTGTGAGCTGAGAACGTGCTGGACGCTTTGTGGGAGTAGGGACTGATTAAAGACCCCATACCTTACCCAAAGAGGAACCGGTGGCCACGAGGAAAATCTTCCTATACCTGTGACGACATCATATCCGGCTTTCACTTGGTGTTTGGGTAAAATATCCCAGAAATGCTTGTTTAAAATCAATTTGATGTACGCACATTACTTATCTTATTCACTGCTAATGTTAATATAACTTTTAATTGCACTATGAGCGTCTTGCGCTGTGTTTTTTGTATTTTTATCTGCAAGTCCCTCAATATCTGCAAAACATTAGTCGTGTCACGCAGATAAGATTTGGCTTGACAAACTAAAGGCTGTAAATGATAATCAATAAACTGAGATAAATTTGACGTGAGTGATGATATACCTGATATGATTGGTCTGCCAGGGGGAAAACTAATATTCTTGTGTATTTTAGGGATAAAATAAAAAATGGGTGTGCGTGGAAAAGGTGAAGATAAAAACTCTGACTCTGTAATTGTAATAGCTCCATCCTCGAGACCTTTACTTAGGAGCATTTTATACTCCATTTCGTATTTGCTCAGAGGATCTTTAGTAAGGGGGAGGTAAGTGGTGGTGTCCCCAAGTAGTCTCATGGATTCTTGTATGTAATACTCTGTGTCCATCACCACTATACCTCCCCCTTTGTCAGCAGGTTTTATAACAATTAATTTATTGTTTTCCAGTTGTCGCAATGCCACTTTCTCTTGAGGATCCATATTATCTTTTTGAATTTTATATGTTCTACTACTGTTTTCTAGATCCTTAGTGACTATGTCAACAAATGTATTTACTAGGTGACCTTGCGCGAATTTAGGGTAAAAAGTTGATCGTGACTTAAAAACCTTTTTCGGTTGGGGAGAGGTTGTTATAGGCTCATTATGTTGTGATTCCATTTGCTTAGTAATTGGATCTTTAATGAAATACTTTTTTAATGCCAATTTACGTGCAAATTTGTGTACATCAATATGGAGATTAAAACTATTAGGCCCACAGATAGGTGCAAATGTTAGACCTTTGCCTAAAACTTTCCTTTCTACACTGGTGAGTTGATGTTTGCTGATGTTGAAAATGTTTTTAGTTAGACAACCATCTTTCAATTTATGTCTATCAACACCTCCCCTGGTTCCTCTGGTGCATTTTTTCTTTTTTTGTAATTTAAAGGAGGCTGGGGTTCTGTATGTGTTTTTATTATCTCTACCTGTGGAAAAATGTGTTCCCTCTCCTTTCTCCACTCTAAAAAAGAAAAGCTTGTTTTTGCTCCTTGTGTAGGTAGTGGAGTAAAGGAGACACTATCTGGCTCACTTTCTGATTCAATTTCCGAAAGTACATGATACTTATTGTTGGTCAAAACTACGTCTTGTTTTGCCGCCAATTGCGCATCATAAATCTCTTTGGCCTGTTTCTGCTTTAGATACTGGTTGGTGTTATGCTGAGGTAACACCCTCTGTGGTTGTGGAATAGAAATAGGGATTGGCAAAAGAGGTAAATGATGAGGTTTCTTTAGTCTATAGTTATCTCTGGATTTGTGTTTATCAATAGGGACTATATTGCTATTATCTGGTCTGCTTCGTTTAATTCCCAAATGCTGATTACTGTTTTTTGGATTACGATCTTTGTTTTGAACCTGATCAGCTTTACTTTTTTTATTCCAGGTTCTTTGGCGACCAGTATCATAGTTTGTTTTGTCCCTAAAAAATTTACTCTGTTTTGTACCAACTATTTCAATTTCTATTTGATCCAACCTCTTTTTAACTATGGGTTCGAGTTCTTGCAATTCTTTATTGCTTAAAAAGGGTTCAAGTTGAATTTTCAAATCTCCAATTTCTTCATCTAGTTGTACTAATGTTTTTTTACGTTGATGTATTAGCAACTTCATCAATGCAAAAGAACAATTATCTAAAATATCATTCCATTCCTGTATGAATGGTATATTTTGGGTGTCCACTGTTGGAACTTTTTGGACTCTAAGTCCTCTAGGGATCCGATGGTTCTCCAAGTATTTACTAAGAGTGGTAACTTCCCACCACTGTTTGCTCTCTGCAATCAGTGACCTTTCTAATTGGGCCATTATTGGATGGAAATCTGCCACCTTGGGTTCTACTCTGGGTACTGAGTGAGGGTCTTGAAATATAAGGTCCACGTCTATATTCCTACGTGTTCTAGAAAAAAATAAGGTGCTCATAGTGATAGAGTGTTTAAAGCTGCTACACCTACGCAGGAAAACGAAACAAGAAAAAAAATGGGTGTATATAGCGCTAAAAAATCTTGTGCAGTGACAATAATATTATAATGTGATAGTGCACACAATAAAATATTTTAATATATAATAATAAACTTAGGCAGCCAGGTGATACCAACTCCAAGACAGGTTGGAAAAACAAGACAAATAAAAAACAATACAGACCGGCGCCAATTAGTCCAAGGTGATACTAATGTCCAGCACTGAAAGAGTCTTAGAATAGTAGATGGCTGCAGTAGTATCTTCACAGCTTGTCTTCAATGATTGGACTCCATATACATGTGCATGGAAGAAAAAACAGACAAAGAAAACATATCATAGTGCAGTATGCAAACACCAAACATGCAGGACAAACAGACCAAGACAAACACTACATAAACAGGCAAGGCTGACTAATCCTACAATAAAGTATTTATTAACACAATTAAAATGATGAGGTAGCACACGTGGGATCCGGTGTGTAAAACCAGAATCCTACTTACAGGACTGCCACAGGACATAAGCAGGGGTGTAAGGATAGATGGTAACCGGCAGCAGCTCCGTTTTTTTCAGTCTTTAGACCTCCAGGGATATCTTTCTCTCCGTGACCGGAAGCGCGTCACACCACGCGGCTTGACGGATCTCGTGGAGCTCCTGGTGCTGTCTGTCAACCTGAATCCGGAAATCCACTGCTAGAAGGCGGGTGCAATCGCCGAATTTCCTTTCACTTGGCTGCAAGGCTCCCGCAGTATCTACGCGTTTCGTGCGCATGCGTACTTCTTCAGGGGTTAATGGATACTGGGCATGTATGACTTAAATACTGACAGAACTCTTCTAATTGGATGTTGTGGTTGAAACCTACCATGGGATTGGTTCAAGCTACTGTCAGTCATGCCCTCAAGAACAATCAGCCTTACTAATACAAACAAAACTCACAATGACAAAAAACCTAATAAAATCAGCATAACACCAACCAGTACACTGGCGACACACTTTATCGCAGTGCGGCCAGATCCGCAAGCCGGGAGATTTCCCGGCTTGCTAGTGGCCGCCCCTCGGCGTGCCGCGCGTCATAGACGCGCGGTCACGCGTCTTCGGGAGCCTGCGCCCCCTGCACGCGCGTCCAGGGCTCCCCGAGGGAGCCCTGGTGTCCCGAGATCTGCGGGACGGCGGCAGGGGGTTCCGGGGGACCCGGCGGACCCGGCAGCGGGAGGGAGAGCGCCCCGATCGGAGGGCGCTCTTCCGCTGCTTCGGCGCGCGCCCGTCACACTCGGGCGCGCGCCAGGCTACTGCTGCGGCACAGAACGGGCAAATGCTCGAATAAACTGTGCCGCAGCAGTATCTAAAGCAGAAACAGGCCAAAGAGATTTATGATGCGCAATTGGCGGCAAAACAAGACGTAGTTTTGACCAACAATAAGTATCATGTACTTTCGGAAATTGAATCAGAAAGTGAGCCAGATAGTGTCTCCTTTACTCCACTACCTACACAAGGAGCAAAAACAAGCTTTTCTTTTTTAGAGTGGAGAAAGGAGAGAGAACACATTTTTCCACAGGTAGAGATAATAAAAACACATACAGAACCCCAGCCTCCTTTAAATTACAAAAAAAGAAAAAATGCACCAGAGGAACCAGGGGAGGTGTTGATAGACATAAATTGAAAGATGGTTGTCTAACTAAAAACATTTTCAACATCAGCAAACATCAACTCACCAGTGTAGAAAGGAAAGTTTTAGCCAAAGGTCTAACATTTGCACCTATCTGTGGGCCTAATAGTTTTAATCTCCATATTGATGTACACAAATTTGCACGTAAATTGGCATTAAAAAAGTATTTCATTAAAGATCCAATTACTAAGCAAATGGAATCACAACATAATGAGCCTATAACAACCTCTCCCCAACCGAAAAAGGTTTTTAAGTCACGATCAACTTTTTATCCTAAATTCGCGCAAGGTCACCTAGTAAATACATTTGTTGACATAGTCACTAAGGATCTAGAAAACAGTAGTAGAACATATAAAATTCAAAAAGATAATATGGATCCTCAAGAGAAAGTGGCATTGCGACAACTGGAAGACAATAAATTAATTGTTATAAAACCTGCTGACAAAGGGGGAGGTATAGTGGTGATGGACACAGAGTATTACATACAAGAATCCATGAGACTACTTGGGGACACCACCACTTACCTCCCCCTTACTAAAGATCCTCTGAGCAAATACGAAATGGAGTATAAAATGCTCCTAAGTAAAGGTCTCGAGGATGGAGCTATTACAATTACAGAGTCAGAGTTTTTATCTTCACCTTTTCCACGCACACCCATTTTTTATTTTATCCCTAAAATACACAAGAATATTAGTTTTCCCCCTGGCAGACCAATCATATCAGGTATATCATCACTCACGTCAAATTTATCTCAGTTTATTGATTATCATTTACAGCCTTTAGTTTGTCAAGCCAAATCTTATCTGCGTGACACGACTAATGTTTTGCAGATATTGAGGGACTTGGACTGGCAGTCTGACTACATCTGGGTGACTGCTGATGTAACATCTCTTTACACCACCATTAACCATCTTAATGGGTGTCAAGCAGTATCACGCTTGTTGGAGTCAGACACTGCCACTTCATCAGTCCAAAAGTCATTTTTGTTGGACAGCATACGTTTAATTTTAACACACAACTATTTTCAGTTTAATTCACAATTTTATTTGCAGGTGTGTGGAACGGCGATGGGTACCAGGTTTGCCCCAAGTTATGCTAACATCTTTATGGACAGTTGGGAAGAAGATTTCATTTGGAACAACTGTCCTCTTGGGGCACACCTGGTGCTCTGGCGCCATTTCATAGATGACGTGATTTTTGTTTGGTCTGGTAGCGAAGAACAGCTAGAACAATTTTTTTTTTATTTAAATAATAATGATAGGGATCTTTCATTTACATTTAATCACAATAAACATCACATAGAGTTTTTGGACCTCAAAATCACAGCTGAGAATAATAAAATTCAAACGAAGACGTTTTTCAAATCCGTATAGGCAAATAACTATTTACGAGCGGACAGTCAACATGATCCCAGTTGGATTCGTAATATCCCTAAGGGACAACTCACACGCCTTAAGCGTAACTGCTCCAACAAAGAGGAGTACGCTATTCAGGCTAGTGAGTTAAAAGATAAATTTAAGGCAAGAAAATATTCCGAAAAATTGCTTGCAGAAGCCTCCCAACAGGTAGATCATATAGATAGAAACAGTCTCCTAGAATATAAAAAAACAGCGAAAGAGAGTGAATTTAGTGGTGGTCTAGCCTTCGTAACTCAATATAACGAGATGGCCCCCAAGATTAGACAAATTATAAACAAACATTGGCCTATTCTTCTGTGTGATAGCACTTTAGCACATTGCCTTCCAGCTAAACCCAAAATCATTTTCACCAAAGCATCCAATTTGAAATCAAGGTTGGCACCTAGTTGCCCCTTGGATCATGGTGAATCTTTGTCAGCAAATGTATCAAAAGGTTTTTATAAATGTACCAGGTGTACAGCTTGTTCTTATAGTGATAATGTAAAATATTTAGATCAAATGTGACATTAAAAACATATAACATCAAGTCTCACATTAATTGTCACACTTCATTTGTGATCTATCTACTCGAGTGCCCGTGCGGCCTTCAGTATGTAGGCCGCACAGGGAGGTGCTATCAGAGGAGAGTATATGAGCATATATACAATATAAAGAAAGGGCTCATTACACATAGTGTTTCACATCATTTTTTAATTCATCACAACAAAAATCCGGTCGGACTTAAATGTAAGGCCATTGAAAATGTGCGGGTCAGTTGGAGAGGGGGCGATCAGCTCAAACAGATCAGTAGACGAGGGTCATACTAGATCTATGAGCTGAAGACCCTCTCTCCGAATGGCTTGAACATTGAATTTGACCTAGGAGCTTTTTTTAAATGATTATAAAGTGTTTTTAACATAGATAATAGTTCTTGAATTATTAAATTATTTATTTATAATTTTAACATGTATTAGTACTATTTGTAAGTATTTTTATTGGTCATTATGTAACTATAATTATGTGATTAATATGTTGTGTTTAGTTTAATATTTGTGCATATATCTTCCATTGCAATTTTAATATTTTATTAGGTTTTTTGTCATTGTGAGTTTTGTTTGTATTAGTATGGCTGATTGTTCTTGAGGGCATGACTGACAGTAGCTTGAACCAATCCCATGGTAGGTTTCAACCACAACATCCAATTAGAAGAGTTCTGTCAGTATTTAAGTCATACATGCCCAGTATCCATTAACCCCTGAAGAAGTGCGCATGCGCACGAAACGCGTTGGGCAGATTTGTATTTTGAGTGTGGCAGAGGACTGGTAGATACTGCGGGAGCCTTGCAGCCAAGTGAAAGGAAATTCGGCGATTGCACCCGCCTTCTAGCAGTGGATTTCCGGATTCAGGTTGACAGACAGCACCAGGAGCTCCACGAGATCCGTCAAGCCGCGTGGTGTGACGCGCTTCCGGTCACGGAGAGAAAGAAATCCCTGGAGGTCTAAAGACTGAAAAAAACGGAGCTGCTGCCGGTTACCATCTATCCTTACACCCCTGCTTATGTCCTGTGGCAGTCCTGTAAGTAGGATTCTGGTTTTACACACCGGATCCCACGTGTGCTACCTCATCATTTTAATTGTGTTAATAAATACTTTATTGTAGGATTAGTCAGCCTTGCCTGTTTTATGTAGTGTTTGTCTTGGTCTGTTTCTCCTGCTTGTTTGGTGTTTGCATACTGCACTATGATATGTTTTCTTTGTCTGTTTTTTCTTCCATGCACATGTATATGGAGTCCAATCATTGAAGACAAGCTGTGAAGATACTACTGCAGCCATCTACTATTCTAAGACTCTTTCAGTCCTGGACATTAGTATCACCTTGGACTAATTGGCGCCGGTCTGTATTGATTTTTATTTGTCTTGTTTTTCCAACCTGTCTTGGAGTTGGTATCACCTGGCTGCCTAAGTTTATTATTATATATTAATATTTTTTATTGTGTGCACTATCACATTATAATATTATTGTCACTGCACAAGATTTTTTAGCGCTATATACACCCATTTTTTTTCTTGTAACACTAGCACAGGCCTATTAATAAAGAAACGCTTATTTAATAAGGTGGAGGATGAATGAGACACGCATCCGGAGGGGCAAAATTACAATCCTACTCACAAGATGCCAGATAAAACAAGCAGTGAACTGGGGACATGCAGCTGGGCTTCCACGATGGCGACCGGGATCCTCTCACTGGCGTCCTCACGTGACAGGGGTGAAAGGCTGAATCCCTCAAGTGATACGACTTCCGGACGGATGTGACATCACGTCCGCTGGAGATCCACACCGGACGTTCTTAGAGCACTAGTCCTCCACTGGTGAGCCGCAATGTCCTCATAAATCAGCCGCTTGACTTAAAATCGCCAGATACACACTTCTCCAAACCTGGAACAGCACTAAAAACACTGGAAACTTCCCGACGCGTTTCGTACGCATGCGCGTACTTCTTCAAGGGATGTGCCAACCCCTTGGACTCTATGGTATATATACCATCAGTCCTGAGCTCTGATTTGTTAATTGATGATTGTATTAAATTAACCCCATGTGTGGCATACTCGAGACGGCACAGGGGGATAGGCATATGCTAAACAAATATAATACACACAGAAAACTTAAACAACATTAAACATAATGACATTAATACATAGAAACATTAAAACATTAAAAAGCATTAAGAAAATAAATATTAAGAGGCAGACAATTGAATGATTCACAAAAAAGCCTTAAGTTCGAAGTCTATATTTAACCCTTTTGGGGACATAGTTTTCAGTTCATATATCCAGTAAGCTTCACGCATACTGGCCTGCTGGAGTCTATTTCCCCCTCTTGGGTTAACATCAACTATCTCGATAGCCTGACAGCAAAGACCCTTAGGGTTTTTGTCATGACAAACGAGAAAGTGATGTGAGACACTGTGTGTCACCAAGCCCCTTTTGATGTTGTAAATGTGCTCATAGATACATCTTTGGAACGTTCTCCCTGTTCTGCCTACATATTGCAAGCCACAAGGGCATTGCAATAGGTATATAACATATATTGAGTGACAGTTAATGAATTTTTGTATGGAGTAGCTCCTATTAGTGACGTTAGATTTAAACTGTCTGGCACTCTTACTATAGAAGCATGCTGTACACTTGGCACAGGTATAAAAGCCTTTCAAGCTCCCTCCTTGTCCCTGCTTATGTTGTTTCACCGGACAACTAGGGGCTAGCTTTGACTTAAGGTTATTGGCCTTTGAAAATATGATGTTAGGTCTTTTGGGGAGAATATCCACTAACACTTCATCTTGTAACAAGATAGGCCAATATTTATTAATAATTTGTTTTATTTTTGGCGCCATCTCGTTATACTGCGTGATGAACGCTACCTGCTTATTACTCCTTTCCAGCGTATCCTTTTTTTTTATATTGGAGTAAAGTGTCTCTATGTATCCTATTGACTTGATTAAAAGCTTCATTAAGGTCAGACTCTGAATATTTTCTATTAATAAATTTTTGTTTTAAATCTTCAGATTGGATCATAAAGTTCTCTACTTCGGAACAATTACGTTTAAGGCGTACCAGTTGGCCTTTTGGGATGTTTCGCAACCACTGGGGATTATGCTGACTATCTGCGCGTACATAATTATTAGCCTGCTCAGGTTTAAAAACCCAACTGCTGATGCACACAATGTCAATTTTATGAAAGAGTGGAATGAAATATTAGACAATTGTTCATTCGCTCTCATGAAACTGTTGGTGCATCAGCGCAGGAAAACCCTAATAGAGTTGGATGATCATATCTTAGATATGAAAATTCAACTTGAACCATACAAAGACAATAATGAGTTGCTTGCTCTAGAACCGACCATTAAAAAAAGGTTGGATCAGGCCGAACTTGAAATAATCCAAACTAAACAACTAAAATTTTTTAGAGATAAGCAGGACTATGATACAGGTTGCGAAAGAGACTGGTCAAAGAAAACCAAGGAGACTAATGCCACTAAGGTAGAAAACAAGAAACCAACTCCATCAATAGGATCTAAAGAGCCCAAGGCAATAGGAGCAAATTTATGCATAAGGAAGTGAAAATTGGCCCTAAGAGACCCATTACTAATGTATTAGTTCCTACCCCATTTATTCCTACTAAACCACCTTTGCATGACAAAAGTTTATATTTGCAGCAAAAAAGAGCTAAGGAACGGTATGACGCACTGACATTACCTCAGTCAATACCTATTCCGGTCAGCAATAGATACACACTGCTGTCCGATATAGGATCTGAGAGTGATGCAGAGAGCATTTCATACACACCTCTCCCTACACCTGCCATTAAGTCCAACTTTTCTTTTTTAGAATGGAGGAAAGAGAGAGAGCACATCTTTCCAGAGGTGGAAATTGTCAAACAACCATCCGAAAACCAACCTCCTATGAATTACAAAAAAAGAAAGACAGGGTCTGAGGGAGAAGAGGAGGTACTAGTAGAAATCGGTTAAAGAATGGGGTTGAATATTCCAATATTTTCAATATCAGCAAACACCATCTAACTGATATTGAAAAGAGGGTACTCAATAAAGGCCTTACATTTGCCCCGGTTTGTGGACCAAATAGTTTCAATCTATTTATAGACGTCCACAAATTTGCTCGTAAACTCGCCCTGAAAAAATATTTTGCTAGGGACGCAATATCCAACCAAATGAGCTCTAATAGAGAGGCACTCAGTATGACTAACCCTCATGAAAGGATCTTTAAGCCAACATCCACTTTTTATCCTAAGTTCGCCCAAGGACATCTGGTGAGCTCATTTGTAGAAATGGTCAGTACAGATCTAGAGAATTCATGCAGAACTTATAAAATCAAAAAGGATAATTTTAATATTCAGGAAAAAGAGGCAGTCCAAAATCTAGAGAAGAATTACTCTATTGTTATTAAATCAGCCGATAAGGGTGGGGGTATTGTGGTGATGGACAAAGAATATTATTTACAGGAGTCTATCAGACTTTTAAGTTACAGAACCACATACCTCCCCCTTATCGATGACCCGTTGGTCCAATTTAAGGCCGAACTTGGAGAATTGCTGACCTCTGGCGTAGATAGTGGAGCAATATGTGAAGATGAGTTTAATTTTTTGTCGGTTCAGTTTCCACGTACACCGTTATTTTATTTTATACCTAAAATACACAAGAGTTTAACTGCACCCCCGGGGAGACCTATTATTTCAGGTATTTCTTCCCTCACTTCCAACCTTTCACAATTTATTGATCACCATCTCCAACCCGTTGTCACTGGTGTTAGATCCTATTTGCGAGACACGACACATATTTTACAAATTTTAAAAGATCTCAAATGGCAGCGTGGCTATATACTTGCCACGGCCGATGTAACATCTTTATATACTGTCATTAATCACCATCAAGGTTGTGTAGCCGTGTCTCGCAAGTTGGAAACTTCAAGTAATTATTCACCCATTAAAAGGAATTTTTTGATAGACGGTATTAGGTTTATTTTGTCACACAATTATTTCACATTTAACTCACAGTATTACATTCAGAAATGTGGTACCGCTATGGGCACGAGGTTTGCTCCTAGTTATGCCAACCTTTTTATGGACAGTTGGGAGGAGGAGTTCATTTGGAACAACTGTCCTCTAGGAGCAAACCTGGTGCTCTGGCGGCGCTACATTGACGATGTGTTTTTTGTATGGTCAGGCACTCAGGAATCACTTGATAATTTTTGCACATATCTCAATCACAATCACCTTAATCTTAAGTTCACTTGTAGTTCTAGCACTGAGCACATTAATTTTTTGGATCTTCACATATATGTTAAAAATGAAATACTGCACACTAAGACCTTTTTTAAATCTGTGCAGGCTAATAATTATGTATGCGCAGATAGTCAGCATAATCCCCAGTGGTTGCGAAACATCCCAAAAGGCCAAATGGTACGCCTTAAACGTAATTGTTCCGAAGTAGACAACTTTATGATCCAATCTGAAGATTTAAAACAAAAATTTATTAATAGAAAATATTCAGAGTCTGACCTTAATGAAGCTTTTAATCAAGTCAATAGGATACATAGAGACACTTTACTCCAATATAAAAAAAAGGATACGCTAGAAAGGAGTAATAAGCAGGTAGCGTTCATCACGCAGTATAACGAGATGGCGCCAAAAATAAAACAAATTATTAATAAATATTGGCTTATCTTGTTACAAGATGAGGTGTTAGTGGATATTCTCCCAAAAAGACCTAACATCATATTTTCAAAGGCCAATAACCTTAAATCAAAGCTAGCCCCTAGTTGTCCGGTGAAACAACATAAGCAGGGACAAGGAGGGAGCTTGAAAGGCTTTTATACCTGTGCCAAGTGTACAGCATGCTTCTATAGTAAGAGTGCCAGACAGTTTAAATCTAACGTCACTAATAGGAGCTACTCCCTACAAAAATTCATTAACTGTCACTCAATATATGTTATATACCTATTGCAATGCCCTTGTGGCTTGCAATATGTAGGCAGAACAGGGAGAACGTTCCAAAGACGTATCTATGAGCACATTTACAACATCAAAAGGGGCTTGGTGACACACAGTGTCTCACATCACTTTCTCGTTTGTCATGACAAAAACCCTAAGGGTCTTTGCTGTCAGGCTATCGAGATAGTTGATGTTAACCCAAGAGGGGGAAATAGACTCCAGCAGGCCAGTATGCGTGAAGCTTACTGGATATATGAACTGAAAACTATGTCCCCAAAAGGGTTAAATATAGACTTCGAACTTAAGGCTTTTTTGTGAATCATTCAATTGTCTGCCTCTTAATATTTATTTTCTTAATGCTTTTTAATGTTTTAATGTTTCTATGTATTAATGTCATTATGTTTAATGTTGTTTAAGTTTTCTGTGTGTATTATATTTGTTTAGCATATGCCTATCCCCCTGTGCCGTCTCGAGTATGCCACACATGGGGTTAATTTAATACAATCATCAATTAACAAATCAGAGCTCAGGACTGATGGTATATATACCATAGAGTCCAAGGGGTTGGCACATCCCTTGAAGAAGTACGCGCATGCGTACGAAACGCGTCGGGAAGTTTCCAGTGTTTTTAGTGCTGTTCCAGGTTTGGAGAAGTGTGTATCTGGCGATTTTAAGTCAAGCGGCTGATTTATGAGGACATTGCGGCTCACCAGTGGAGGACTAGTGCTCTAAGAACGTCCAGTGTGGATCTCCAGCGGACGTGATGTCACATCCGTCCGGAAGTCGTATCACTTGAGGGATTCAGCCTTTCACCCCTGTCACGTGAGGACGCCAGTGAGAGGATCCCGGTCGCCATCTTGGATGCCCAGCTGCATGTCCCCAGTTCGCTGCTTGTTTTATCTGGCATCTTGTGAGTAGGGTTGTAATTTTGCCCCTCCGGATTCGTGTCTCATTCACCCTCCACCTTATTAAATCAGCTTTTCTTTATTAATAGGCCTGTGCAGTGTTACGTTTCACGTGTGTTTGTCTTGTTTTGTATGTCCTGTGTGTCTTGTGTGTTCAGTCCCATCTTTTCACCCCCTTGTTTGATTTACTGCACCATAATTTGTTTTTCTTCTTCTTTTCACATATTACATCGTTGACGTGAGAATCCTTGAATACCAACTTTAATAGGACTCCATTTGGACATTACATTTTATTGGTTTGGTTTGGATTTCATTATTCACTGTGGCGCCGGTTCACCTTTTTTTCTATTTGTGCTTTGACTGACTGTACTGTCAGTTTTTACCTGGATGCCAGTTTTTTAACACATAAGTGTTTTAATCTATATATTAGCGCTGTTTTACACCATTCTTTTTTCTGTTACAGTAAAAAGACAGAGACTCATGGAGTGCCTGCGGCCCCCAGCGGCCACTTTGATCAGTATACACCGCGAACAGCACCCCGATCTAACCTCTCGCTTGATGATAGAGTTCCTGGCCGAAGCCTATAGCGCGAAAGAGGATGATGGGGCGTTGTGGGCCAAGTACTATGCCATAAACCAGAAGGAGGGTGACGAGCCTTCCGCCTATATACACCGTGTGCAAATATCTCTCGGGCCGCTGCTGCATTATAAATATGTGCTACCCTCGCAGATGAATGAGTATCTCCGGAAGCAGTACCTCCGCGGATCCAGTCCTTCGCACCCAATAGCCAGCATGATTCGTGACCACCTCACCCGGGGGCCCCCCCCTTCGTTCATCCAACTACTGCAACAGGTGAAGGAACACGAGACGCATCTAATGCTACACTCCCTTCAGAGGCCGAAAGCTAGCAGTAGCACTAAATCCAAAGGAAGTACGGAAAAGAAAGAGGAACCACCGGACCAGCCGGGCTCCGAGAAACCGCCGTTCGCGGGACGGTCGTCCCCTCAGCCTGATCGCCGGGCTACCCCCAGAGATATGTCCTGCTACAAGTGCGGGAACCGGGGGCATCTATCCTATAATTGCCGCCTGGACACTTCTCGACCCCGGAGTCCCATAGAGGAGAGGCACAGGCAAGGGCGTCTCCAGTGAGTAGGACGTAAATGTACGCAATCTTAGCACGGCCAGTAGGAAAAAGGGAGGGAGACATCTCAAACTGCACCTCACACTGGTTTAGAAAACCGCTGCAGTTGAGGGGGTTCCCGTCATAACGATTTGGAGAGGGAATCCGGGGCCCAGGGCCGGCGTAGGTATTGGCCATGGTAGGCGCAGAAGCCGTGGAACCCTCCTGACGGGTGAAGGTGGCTAATTGCTCGGACACCGTGGACAGCTGTTCGCTAATGAAGCGTAAGGCCTCAATGGTAATACTTGTACCCACCTCAGGGGGTCTGTGTTTGTTTGGCTCTGCATAATGTCACACCTATACTGCTGCGGCCAAGTTTATTCGAGCATTTGCCCGTTCTTGGCCGCAGCAGTATCCTGGCGTGCGCCGCAGGGTGACGGGCGCGCGCCGAAGCAGCGGAAGAGCGCCCTCCGATCGGGGCGCTCTCCCTACCGCTGCTGGGTCCGCCGGGTCCCCCGGAACCCCCTGCCGCCGTCCCGCGATCGCGGGACACCAGGGCTCCCTCGGGGAGCCCTGGACGCGCGTGCAGGGGGCGCTGGCACCCGATGATGCGTGACCGCGCATCGGTGATGCGCGGCACGCTGAGGGAGTGCGGCTCGCAAGCCGGGACATTTCCCGGCTTGCGGAATGAGCCGCACTCGGATAAACTGTGTCAGCAGTGTATGCCCGCAGACCAAGCTAGACCCCAGTACTGAGGTGGGAACGGTATGATACCACACACCCACAGCAGTGGGAGCGAGCCCAGAGTGTGGTATAGCG
The DNA here is from genome assembly GCF_040206685.1 of Ascaphus truei. Lineage (NCBI taxonomy): Eukaryota > Metazoa > Chordata > Amphibia > Anura > Ascaphidae > Ascaphus > Ascaphus truei. Next base: position 38,123,362 of record NC_134500.1, read on the forward strand.
TTGCTGGGCCTGTTGGAAGAGTTGTTACAGTATACTTGCAACGCTTGGGAGTGTCCATGAGAATAGTCGTGTCCATTAGCCAATGTCCAGAGATCCAGAGGGTAGAGTCGTCAGGGGTGAAAGCCAGGTCCATGGAAGCCAGAGGTCAGCAAAGTCGTACGTGTAGCAGAGTTCAAGGGATACCAGAGAGCAGAGTAGTCCAGGATCAGCAGGGGTCAAAGTCAGGGGAATCCAAAGTAACACAGGAACAGGTAATAGCAGGAGCACAGAGGGAGCACAGCATAGGACAGGTACACACAGGGAAACAGGAACTATGCAGAGCGAGGAAGAGGTAGACAGACAGGGATTATAAAGGAAGGTGCACCAATGACAGAGAGGGGAGGAGTAGAGAGAGAAGTGGGAGAAGCTGGAGATAAGTCAGGGGAAGAGGAGACAGCAGGGGCAGTCTGGGAAATGGCCTGTATGGCTTGGGAGGCGGAGACAGGGGAAAGCAGATAAGAAGCGTCTGTGCGTACACCCCCTGTAAGATGGGGGTGCGCGCGCACAGTTTGCAACACTGACGTGGCCCGCACGGAGCAGGGGAAGACCGCAGGAGGAGGACGGAGCCAAGAGAAGGGGAACGCACGCGAGGCCTGTGCCCGTGCGATGGCTAGCAAGGGCAGGGAGGAGCATGCACGCGCGTCCTCTGTGGGCTGAGGGAACGCACATATCAGACACGTCACCAGGCACGCGGAACGCCGCACCATGGGCACCACGGGTGGAGGCAACGGGACGGATGGCACCACGGGAGAAGGTAACGGAGCTACCGCGAGGGAGATGGAGCGGGGAGGATCAAGGCGAGGGTTAAGGGGACGCGTGGGTATGCGGGACCTGCGGGGGACGCGCTGTGGTAAGGGGAGAGAGGTAGAAGGTGAAGGAGAGGAGTGAGAAGGAATAGGAAGGGTGACAGGAGATGGGAGAGAGGGACAAGGAAAGGAAGGAATCTCCTGAGTCGTCACAGCCCATAAGGCGACAATTCGAGGTAGCCTCATTTCAATAGCATCCCACAGGAAGAAAGTCAAATTAAAACTAATTAAAGAGCTTACAGATAAAATTATAAAGCTCGAGCAGCAGCATATATCAAATCCCTCTAGGAAAATTTATAAAATACTGTCAGCTGCTAGAAGCGAATTAAGGGATATCCAATTAGAAAATGTGGAAAAAGCTCTCAAATGGACAGGTCAGAGGTATTATGATAAGGGGAATAAAGCCGACTGACTTCTTGCTAGCAAGCTAAGAGGCATACAAAAGAGATCGCAAATCACAGCGATCAAAAATAGGTCTGGTGAGATAATATACAATGAGAAAAAAATAGCAGACGAATTCACTACATTTTACACTATATTATATAACCTGAGAAATCGTTCTGCTAACTCACATTCTGCCGACCAGGCGGCAATTGTAAACTACCTAGACGATTGTGATTTACCCTCTCTGACAGAAGAGGAAAATGCCACCCTGAACGGGAAAATTACGCTAGAAGAATTGACAGCGGCAGTGAAGGCTTCAAAAACATCCAAAGCGCCGGGCCCTGACGGCTTCACAAATATCTACTATAAAAGTGTCCTACCCATACTATCAACTCACCTGCTAGATCTCTTCAATTCTTTCAAGGCAGGGAATCCTATCCCAACATCAATGTCCACAGCCAATTTGGCGATCATTCATAAAGACGGGAAAGACCCGACACAGTGCGGTAGTTATAGGCCTATATCATTGCTGAACAACGACCTCAAACTGTACAGCAAGATACTTGCAAACAGATTAAACCCCATATTGCCCAGACTAATTCACCCGGACCAAGTTGGGTTCATCTCTGGTCGCCAGGCGGCGGACAACACACGTAAAATAATAAATATAATCGATCACGTCCATACGTCCAACACGAAAGCAATGTTACTGAGCTTAGATGCAGAGAAGGCATTCAACAGAATTGACTGGCTATTTCTGGACAATACTTTGAAAAAATTCGGCTTTAAGGATACCTACCTGGCAGGGGTCAGGGTTCTTTACCAGAACCCGTCCGCTGTAGTCAGACTCCCAGGTGGAACATCCAAGATATTCCATATTAGAAATGGAACAAGACAGGGATGTCCCCTATCACCTCTTCTCTTTGCTCTCACGATTGAACCATTGGCGATCAAAATACGTAATAATGTGAATATACAGGGCTTAGGAATAGGAGATAAAAACTATAAAATATCTCTTTTCGATGACGATATCATTCTAACTTTGTCCAAACCCCAAACTTCCCTTCCGAACCTTCAAAAGGAACTGACGGACTTTGGCAAGGTATCCGGATATAAAATAAACAGCGAAAAATCCGGAGCCCTTAACTTTAGCTTACCAGAGCTCAAACTAAATTTTAGCAACAGATGGTGCTCTTCATATATCAAATACTTGGGAGTGAATATATCAAGGCACTATTGAGCTCAATATCAAGATAACTACCCAGCCCTCTGGGAAGCAATCAAAAAAGACCTAGATCAGTGGGAAGGTTACCGGGTTTCATGGATTGGGAGAATGACATCTATTAAGATGAATATACTCCCTAGACTTTTATATTATTTTCAGACACTCCCGGCCATGTACCTAGCACTGACCTAAAAAACATACAAAATAGATTGTTTCACTTCATTTGGCAGGGCAAAAGACCCAAAGTGGCCAGATCGGTGCTTTTGGCATCAAGGGGGAGAGGGGGTATGGCTGTCCCAGACATCCTTAAATACTACATAGCTGCGCAATTGAAACAAGCAGTTATGTGGAACACTGACCCGGCCCAATGTTGCTGGATAGAAATAGAGACTCAGTATGCCAGAATGCCTACTCTGCAGGCCTGCCTCTGGAGCCTAGACAGAGGAGATAGACAGGTCCATAACTTAAAACTAAAAGCGTCAATACTCACTTGTGTGGTCTGGACGAAATACAAAACCCGATTTGGGCTCTGCTCGCCCAATCCACAGCTCACGCCCATATCTAATAACCCCAAATTTCCCCCAGGATGTAGATCCAAACTCTATGAACAGCTAAGAAAAGGAGGGATTGGGGCGATTGCGGATCTCCTAAGCCTTGGGAGGCTCCTGAGCTACCAAGAACTACGTACTAAATATAAAATTAGAGAACTGGACACATTCAAATATTTACAAATCCGATACTTTGTCCAAAAAATATGTCCAACCCCACAATTCCCCCCTCTCACCAAATTCGAGAGGCTGTGCAAAGCAAACACTTACCAAAAGGGGCTCATTTCTGAAATATATTCCGAATTAGAAAACTCCGTGGTCCCCCAAAACCACGACTATATGCTCAAGTGGGCAGCAGCTCTGAATATCACAATAGAGAGAGAGATTTGGGATGAAATCTGGTCTGCAGCCTTGGGAACATCCATATGCACAACAACCAAGGAGAACATCTATAAAATTCTCTATCACTGGTACCTAACTCCGGTGAGATTAAATCAAATTTACCCCCTGGCGTCGGACCTATGCTGGAGAGGCTGTGGTCATAGAGGGGACATGGCCTACATATGGTGGTCATGTCCGGAAATTACAAAATACTGGGCTAAGGTCCAAAATCTGGTAAAAGAGTTCACCGACCTAGAGCTACCTATATCCACTGACCTTCCTGCTTGCAAGGCCAATTCCGGGAATTGACCGCTCAACTAGGAAATTAATCTCCTTTATTCTCACTACGGCTAGATGTGAAATAGCAGCTTCCTGGAAGAAACAAACCACCCCCTCCAAGAGGTCTATAAAAAAGAGGATCAGTGAAGTGATGCTCATGGAGAAATTGACGGCCATGCTTAGACAAAAACTCTTCATATTTTATAAGATATGGGAGCTATGGATACTCCTCACGAGAAGAAGGATCCCCACAAACATTGATCCAGAGAGCGAGTACAGCCCCCAGGACCCTTGAGCTTAAACTCAAACAGTGACAGTTCTGGGAGCTGGCCTCCCTGGGTGGGTACACCACCCCTCCCCCTCCTCTCTTTTCCTTCCGCCCTGTCCTCCCTTTTTGAGGACCTCACCTTCAATGACAGCTAAGATTGTCTTTCTTTTCCCCCCCAAAAAAGCAAAATGTTCTGTATTAGGCTGTGAAATATGTATGATGAACATTTCTTGTATTGCTGCCTAATAAAACTATTTGAGAAAAAAAATGTAGGGGAACATTATGATTTTCTATCCCTTGATTTATATTTGTTAAGTGTTCAAGAATCCTTGTACGGAGGGGGCGTGTAGTTCTCCCTATATATTGTAATCCACATGGACATGTTAACATGTATATTACATGTGTACTTCTACAATTGATAAATGATTTAATTTTAAAAGATTTTCCTGTGTTATTAGAACTAAAAATGTCAGTTTTGATGTGACCATTCTTACAGGCTTTACATGTAGTGCATCTGTAAAAGCTCAACAAAGTATCCGGCCGTTCCCCCTTCTCCTACCGTGCACCCCAAAACTGGAACAAACTACCAGAGACTCTCACATCCACCACCAGTTTAAGTTCTTTCAAATCTACGGCTGCCTCACATTTTAATCTGGTCTGTAACTGTTTCATACGCCCATAATATATATTTTCTTTAACTGTGCATGCAATGTCTTGTATATAATGTATACCCTGTTCATTTATATTAACTCTGTGCCCAGGACATACTTGAAAACGAGAGGTAACTCTCAATGTATTACTTCCTGGTAAAATATTTTATAAATAAATAAAGCCTTTTGGTAAGGATGGTAGCCATTTTTCCACTTCATTGTCTTTATTTCTTATTTCTTTTAGGGCACTAGGTGCTAGTGAGTCCTTCAGATTCTTTGCACGACAGAACACTATCTGCGGACGTTCCTCCAAGAAGTCGCCCAAAATGGTATCTCTTTTTAAAATATGATAATATTTCTGTATTACTTTTTTGATCTTATCGAACTCGCGATTATATTTAGTTATGAATGGAATAAAATTATTCTTAGTTTGTTTCTTTTCGTTGGTTAATAAAAGATTTTCTCTGTCCATTATGTCTACTTTTTTCTTGCTTTTTGTAGAAGAATATGATCATATTTCTTATCTATAAATCTTTTTTCCAGAATGACCGTTTGTTAATTAAAAAACCCCACCTCAAAGTTACACATGTGATATTGATATTGCATGATGCAGTAATGGAAATAAGATGTATTAATGCTGTATTTTCAAAAATAATAAAAACTACAAGTTAAAAAAACCCCACCTCTGAGCAGTTGCGCTTAATGAGTCTCAATTGTCCTGCAGGAACATTAATTATTAAGCCAAGATTTATGATGGCAACTATATGTTAGGATAAAATTATTACTATCAACTTCTTTAAAAAAGGTTTTAGTTTGTATACTGTTGTTCTTAATATAGATGGTTAATCCTAAATATGAAAGCTCTAAATTGCTGATAGTAGAGGTAAAAGAAAGATTAAGATCGTTATTATTTATATATTTTAAAAATAACTCTAAAATATCTTCACTGCCATTCCAAATAAAGATAATGGGGCCTATGCAGAGAACTGCGAAAAGCCCTATCTCGCCAGTTTTTTGGCAAATATGCCTACAGCAATTCAGTAAATGCCGGAAAACTGTCGAGATGAGGGAAATCCGCCATTTTTTTGTTTTCCTGAAAAAATCTCGCCGCGCGGGTGGCGAGAATCAATATTTCGTCATTTTTAAAACCCGCCGTATTCTAGTAGAGCCAATCAGCATCTCGGCGCTGATCGGCGCTTTACAATGGAGAAATTTTCTCCTATTCGCTCCGCCAACAAAAGTTAGCAAAAAGCTGGTGCTGAGCGGCGAGACATATAAATAATAAGGCCCTTTTCCTGGCTGGGATTAATGCTGGGGGTCTCCAGAGCTAATACCCACTAATACCAGCACCGGAGCCCCCCGGCATGCATCCGAGGCAGAAAAAATGCATTTAAAGGCCACTTCATTACCTTAGCGGCTTACCGCTAAGGCAATGAAGAGGTTAACCAGCCGTACCAGGTTTATTGTGGGTAGCGGGGGTGGGTGAAGTGGTTTTTGGCCCTTGGTGGCTGTTTAGGGCTTGCGGGGGGGGGTTACGGGTGGACTTAACCCCTTCATGACCGTAGCGGTTAAGCCATCCACTGTTTTGAAGTATTCCCTTTGCTTGCTTCATTCATTGTAACATTGCCGGAAGAAGAGATCAGTGTATCTCGAAAGCTCGCACAAATAAAAGCATTTCGTTAGCCACAGAACGGTATCATCTATTTATTTTTTTATTATTGAAGCTCGGCTAACACGTACTGATACCTCTACATAAATATATACAGTGGTTGACAAATCACCAAAAAATCTACTCGCCACACAAAAAAATCTACTCGCCACCTAGTACCAAACGTGTGCTGCTTGGGCCAATATTTACTCGCCCGGTGGTTAAATCCACTCGCCCGGGGCGAGCAAATGTATAGGTTTGTCGTACACTGAATATATATATATACAGTATATATATATATATATTGTGACAAACGGCTCAATCCGGGGCTCCGCCGTCAGTCCGGGACTGTTAGAACACGGTCTTTTAGGGTAGGTTAAATGATGAGACGTCACGTACTATTCCTTTAAACAGGGTATTCCTGGTTTATTCAGTCCCAGGCACTGAGACTGCCACAGTGCATACAATAGAATCACAAGCAAAACAAAAAGCTGCTCACCTGAGCGATAACTTAACTTAAATATTCCCTAACTCAGGGCTGAAGTGGCTTTTCCACTTACACCAACAAAATAAGTAACTTCACAGTCTTTGACAAACGAACAAAAGGTTTTAACCTGTTTGGGGAGAGGCCTTTTCTCTCTCTGCTTTCAGCAGCCTTCCAGCCTCCAGACTCTTGGGGGAGAGGGAAGAGGAACCAGGAAATAGGTCTTAAGTACCTGATTTCTAATTAGCATGACAGGTGACAGAAATCAGGCAGCAGACAAACTCTGGTCTGGATCGCTCATCCCTCAGTTCCAGCACTTGCCAAACTGTGGGATGGAGTGCATGTATATGAGGCTGCACTTGTTCAGCCTAAACAGGACAGAAACTGTTCAGAATCCTGGGAGCCCTATATATGGAATTTATTACCATCCCCTGGTTTCTGTCACATATCCGCCCCCCCAGCTCAGACCCCGAGGGATGAGCGACCATGGATATTATGGAGTGCATCCTTGACAACCCGTCGGCGTTGCCATGTTTGTGCCCTGACCTGTGTTCAACAGAAAATGTATAGGGTTGTAGACTTAGGAACCACCTGGTCACTCTAGCATTCTTCTCCCTGTTTTGACACATCCAGGTAAGGGGTGCATGATCTGTGACCAACCGGAATTTTCTCCCCAACAGATAATATTTGAGTGTTTCTACAGCCCACTTTATTGCGAGTCACTCTTTCTCGACTATGGAGTAATTTTTCTCCTGGGGATTTAGTTTCCTACTTAAATAAAGGATGGGGTGCTCCTCACCTTGAGACTCCTTGGAGAGTACCGCCCCCAGCCCTACCCCAGATGCGTCGGTTTGGACTACGAACTCTTTGGAGAAGTCAGGTGTGACCAACACTGGTTGGGCACAGAGAGCTTCTTTCAGGCTTCTAAAGGCCTGTTCGGTTTCGGGGGACCACTTTACCATTAGCGGTCCTCTTGCTTTTGTGAGGTCGGTTAGTGGGGTTGCCTTAGTTGCAAAATTGGGAATAAACCTTCTATAGTAGCCAATTAATCCCAAAAAAAGTCCTTACTTACTGACGAAGCATCACTGCGAAACGCGTAGTTCCCTGCCGGAGCCCATTGCCTGAAGGACCCAGCCAGCCTGCTGACATCCGGTAAGCCCCCTCCTTCCGGTCCCGCCATCGGACGCGATCACGGGAGACACACTGTCGGAGGAGCATGAACGGACGATCGGGCTGAAGCTGGGCTGTTGCCCAAACGGTATCGTAAGTGTTTTTCCTGTTTGCTGTTTATTTCTGCACTTAATAAATTCATTTTACCCACTCACCGTGTTCGGCCCTTTTTTCTCTAAATCGGGCACCCGGGAGAGAAGTCACTTACATACTACCTCCATTAGGAGGAGGAGGAAGTCATTGCTTTTGATAGCACTCTGTCAAAGTAAGACTGCCCCCCATATACTGCTAAATTAGCTTCACCTACACACTACCTTCATTAGGAGGAGGAGGAAGTTATTGCTTCTGGTAGCACTCTGTTAAAGTAAGACTGCCCCCCGTATACTGCCAAATCAGCATCCCTATCCCTGTCAGACAGCAGGCTGCATAAGAGCCTGCTAATCACCAGCCCCCACCACCCTGCAATTTTTCATTTTCCATCTTCCATCCCACCACCCCCAACCTTAGATCAGTCCAATCAATCACAGAACTCCATTTTAAAATATATGAAGTAGTTTTTATTAAAGGCTTTTCATCCAAGCTTTTTATTCAGGTTTTTATCCAAGTTTTTAATTCAAGCATTTTACTATATACTTTAGAAGACAACCTTATATCATTGCATAATGTATTGTCTGGCTAAATAAACACTAATCACGTGTTCCTTATCCTCTCTTTTCATTTTATGAGAAAAAAACCCGTGCGCTGACCAATCCACCGATTCCACTGCAATTCCAAGAAGATTCCGGGCTTTATCTTCTCTACAGGTCCAGCTGCAGAAAACAACAAGGGCAAGTATACACTACCCTTTATTTGGTTATACATCACAAAACAGGCCACATCACAAGCCTAACAAATAAGGGAGCGCCCCAGCCTCTATTCTTTTTGTTTTTTTGTAACTGGCCTTGGCCAATTTTGTATCGCCTCTACGTTGAGTGTTTGGGGTTTGAGTAAACCTCTGCCAATAGAATACCCCAGATACTTGGCCCCCTCCAAACCAATAGTGCATTTAGCTGGGTTAGCTGTTAGTCCAGCAGACCGAACTGCGTCAAGCACAGCTTGGACCTTTGGAAGGTGGGATTGCCAATCTTCACTATGGATTACCATCATTCTTTGGAATGTGGTGGGAGCTCCATGTAAGCCAAAAGGCAGCACCCTATACTGAAAGAGGCAGTCTGGGGTTGAGAAGGCTGTCTTTTCTTTTGCCCTTTCTGTGAGGGGAACCTGCCAGTACCCTTTTGTTAGGTCTAGGGTTGTGAGATATCGGGCTTTGCCCAGTCTCTCTACAAGTTCATCCACCCTGGGCATAGGATAAGTATCAAATTTTGACACCGCGTTTAGTTTCCGGTAGTCATTACAAAACCTCGTTGTACCGTCTGGCTTTGGGACTAAAACTATAGGGCTGTTCCACCCACTTTGGGATTCCTCAATTACGCCTAGTTTTAGCATTTTTTAACCTCTAAACTTATAGCCTCTCTTTTGGCCTCTGGGATTCGGTACGGTTTAAGGTTCACTCGGACCCCCAGTTCAGAGACTATGTCATGTTTAATTACGCTAGTTCTACCTGGCTGTGTAGAGAAGACTTCTTTGTTTCTTCTCACTAAATTCTGGACCTCTCGTTTCTGATGAACGGACAGGGTTTCAGCTATGCTAACCTCTGGGTCAGTTTCTTGATTCTCTGACGGACCTGGGGGTACTAGGGTTAACAAGACCTCTCTATCTTTCCAGGGCTTAAGTAGGTTTATATGGTAAATTTGCTCAGGTTTCCTCCTACCTGGCTGTCTTACCTTATAATTTACTTCTCCCACTCTTTCCAAGACCTCATATGGCCCATGCCACTTAGCAAGGAACTTACTCTCTACGGTGGGAACCAGAACTAGTACCCTATCACCTGGAAAAAAAATTCTGACCCTAGCACCCTTATTATACGTATTCCTCTGTGCTTCTTGAGCTTTTTCCATGTGTTCCCTCACTATAGGTAGGACTGCAGCAATGCGGTCCTGCATCTGGGCAACATGCTCTATTACACTTCTGTAAGAGGTAACCTCGTGTTCCCAAGTCTCTTTGGATATATCCAGTAAGCCCCTTGGGTGTCGGCCATACAATAGTTCAAACGGGGAGAAGCCTGTGGATGATTGGGGAACTTCCCTAATGGCAAATAACAGGTATGGTAACAAACAATCCCAGTTTTTCCCATCCTTATCGACCGCCCAGCGTAACATGCTCTTTAAGGTTTTATTGAACCGCTCCACTAAACCATCTGTTTGTGGATGATAGACTGAGGTTCTGAGATGCTTGATTTTTAGGAGTTTACATAGCTCTTTTGTTACTTGGGACATAAATGGTGTTCCCTGGTCAGATAAGATCTCTTTAGGAATTCCGACCCGGGAAAACAGAACTACTAACTCTTTTGCTATGTTTTTAGCAGAGGTGCTGCGTAGGGGAACTGCCTCCGGATATCGGGAGGCATAATCTAATATTACCAATATATGCTGATGACCGTTAGCAGACTTTATTAGGGGCCCTACTAGATCCATAGCAATCCGGTCAAATGGTACATCTATTATGGGAAGGGGTACCAATGGGCTACGGTACGCTTTGAACGGGGCGGTGATCTGACATTCTGGGCATGAGGAGCAATAATTCATAATTTCTGCCAGAACCCCAGGCCAATAGAAGCTTCGGAGAACCTTTTCTTTTGTCTTTTCCACCCCTAGGTGTCCCCCCAATGGGTGACTATGTGCGAGGTGTAATACTACATTACGAAATGTCCGTGGTACCAACAATTGTTTAGTTGTAACTGATTTCCTTTTATCAACCCGATATACTAGGTCATTCTCTACCTCGAAGTAGGGGTAGGCAAGTGACCTATCTGGTTGGCCAGGATTACTATTCTGGTCCCGTATACTCCCCCTTGCTACCGCTAATGTGAGGTCTTCCCACTGGGCCTTCTTAAAACTCCCAGGACTGACCTCTAGGTCAGCGAGGGTCTTATCCTGTTCTGGGGTGGTAAGTGCCTGTTCAACATCTTGATTTGGGGTATTCCCTACCAAGGTAGCCATGGGGAAGGGAATTTTACAGCCCTCCTCCTTTTCCCCCTTCTTATTTGGGCCCTTGTCAACCTCTATTTCTGAAAAAGGAAAAGGATTTGTTTCTTCTGTTACTTCGTTATGGTCCGCTATTAAACTCTGGGCGCTATTCTGAGAGGAGGACCACATTTTTAGAAAATGGGGAAAGTTGGTCCCTATTAACACATCATGTGCCAGTTTGGGTACAATACCCACTTTGAAATCTAAAGAACCAAACTCTGTTTCAAAAAAAACATCAACAGTGGAATATTCATGATTATCCCCATGTATACAACAAATTGCCACTCTTTGTTAACTGTTTACCTGTTTCTTCTTAATGGGCAACAGGTATTCGGACACTAGTGTGACCATGCTCCCAGAGTCAAGGAGTGCCCGAACCCTCTTACCATTAACCTTTACAAATGCCCACAGATGGTTATTCAAGGGGTCCTCTGGGCTAGGGCCCATACATTGGGACCACAGCGAATAAGGTTCAACGCTGTTGTATTGCATGGGTTCAGCATTTAGTGGGCAGACTTTCGCGGTGTGGCCCCTCTCATAACAATTTACACATTTAGATACATAGTCTGTGTCCCACTTAGAGCCTTTTTTCGGCTCCCCATGTTGGCTGTTGCCCTTAGTGTGTGAGCCACTGTTACTGGTGCTGTGTGAAGGCGGTCGTCGCTCTTCAACCCCCCTTAACCCTGGTAACCTTTTACCATCTCTGGAAGAGTCCTGAAACCTTGGGTAATGGGGTTGCTCCACGACTATGGGTTGCGAGTGCTCTTCTTCTGCTTTGTACCTTTCTACGAGGGCCACCAGCTCGTCTGCATTATGGGGGTCACTCTGACTGACCCAATGGCGTAGTGCAGAGGGAAGTTTCCTCAAGAACTGGTCCATGACCAAGCGTTCCACGATGTGGCTTGCTGAGTTGATCTCGGGTTGTAGCTACTTCCGAGCGAGGTGGATGAGGTCATACATCTGGCTTCGGGTGGCTTTATCCAACGTGAAGGACCATGCGTGGAATCTTTGGGCATGAACAGCCATGGTTACGCCGAGGCGGGCGAGGATCTCGAACTTCAATTTTGCATAGACGTTAGCTTCGGCTGGCTCTAGATCAAAGTAAGACTTCTGGGATTCGCCGCTTAGGAAGGGTGCGATTAGACTGGCCCACTCAGCTTCTGGCCATCTCTCTCTCTGTGCCGTGCGTTCAAACGTGAGAAGATAGGTTTCCACATCATCTGCGGGCCCCATCTTCTGAAGGTAGTGGCTTGCCCTGGTCATTTTTGGGACTGGGGCTGCCTCTGCCAGTGGAAGGTTACTGATAGTCCCCCTCAGGATCTAGAGTTCCTGCTGTAAGCCCTGGGCGAACCGTTGTTGCTCCTCTCTCAGCAAGCGGTTTGTCTCTTGCTGGTTTGCATTCGCGATTTGCAGACCTGCAGTCGCCTCCTGCTGGGCTATTAACAGCTGGTGCTGGATTGCATTCGCCTCTTGCAGGGCGGCATTCGTCTGTTGCTGGTTTGCATTCGCCTCTTGCAGGGCTGCATTCGTCTGTTGCTGATTTGCATTAGTCTCTTGCTGGTTTGCATTAGTCTTTTGCTGGGCTATTAACAGCTGTTGCTGGGTTTCATTCGCGTCTTTCTGGACAGCGACATTGCGTACCAGCGCACTCACCACGTCTTCCATCTTGTTTGGAGAGGAGAAAAGAGAAAAAAAAACTCCTCTTTTTTTTTTTCTTGTTAAAGTTCTTTAACCCGCAGACCTTTTAGTGTTCTGCCCGCATTCTCCACCATATGTGACAAACTGCTCACTCCGGGGCTCCGCCGTCAGTCCGGGACTGTTAGAACACGGTCTTTTAGGGTAGATTAAATGATGAGACGTCACGTACTGTTCCTTTAAACAGGGTATTCCTGGTTTATTCAGTCCCAGGCACTGAGACTGCCACAGTGCATACAATAGAATCACAAGCAAAACAAAAAGCTGCTCACCTGAGCGATAACTTAACTTAAATATTCCCTAACTCAGGGTTGAAGTGGCTTTTCCACTTACACCAACAAAATAAGTAACTTCACAGTCTTTGACAAACGAACAAAAGGTTTTAACCTGTTTGGGGAGAGGCCTTTCCTCTCTCTGCTTTCAGCAGCCTTCCAGTCTCCAGGCTCTTGGGGGAGAGGGAAGAGGAACCAGGAAATAGGTCTTAAGTACCTGGTTTCTAATTAGCATGACAGGTGACAGAAATCAGGCAGCAGACAAACTCTGGTCTGGATCGCTCATCCCTCAGTTCCAGCACTTGCCAAACTGTGGGATGGAGTGCATGTATATGAGGCTGCACTTGTTCAGCCTAAACAGGACAGAAACTGTTCAGTATCCTGGGAGCCCTATATATGGAATTTATTACCATCCCCTGGTTTCTGTCACAATATATATATTAAAAAAAAAATATATATATATATATATATATATATATATATATATATATATATATACACATACATATATATAGAAAAAAGGAAAGAGAAAAAAACAGGCGCACACCTAGTGCATTACCATAATAAAAATTGTATTAAAGGAACATAAAATCTTTCAAATGCCCACTCACAAAAGTACAGCAATCAATAGCATGTATGAGATAGGCTCTCATGTGCCAACAGCTCGATCATCAGCGTCCGGCTCAGGTCAATGGCGTCGTCACGTGACCCTCCTTCGTGCAGCCGAAACCGAAAACGGAATACCTCGCATTCAGTGTTCAGCGAGAGAGGTCCCTCCGGGAAACAATGCCTTGAAAGTCCTCTGTGTAGTTGTTTTACGGCCGTGATGACACACACGAGAGCCAAATTCTGACCGCAAGTAGCAACAATGTTCGTGGGCAAATGGTGGCCGCAATCTAACCACACCATACGCATTTCGTCATCGATGATGACTTCTTCAGGGGGGCGCCCCTCCACGATATTTATAGGGAGATAATTACACATATTTAACCAATATATTAATAAATTAATCAATTAATGAAACACACATGGTAAGCATCATATACAACAAATGAAAACATGTTATATTGTGAGGACCCCATCGAGTACCAGAAAAAGAAAATGCAGATTAAATTCCTAATCATATAAATGTTATGGCTAAAGATTGAAAGTAACAACCATAATATTACAATCCTAAATATGTATTCTAGAGAATTAGCAATTAAGCTTCTATTATTTAATTGAAGTACAAAATGATGGACAACAAAAAACACAGAACATATAATACAAAACAGTGATTTCCTTGGCGCACTGACAGATAATAAACCTGGCAAAGAGAATGTAGTCCCATGAATCAAATGATGGTTAAGGATAAGATCCACAGTCCACAGTGTTTCGTTCCTTTTAGATTGAAGGCTGATCTGGGAATAAAAACAAAACAGCCATTGCGCAGTACCCTATGGTCAGTTCCGTTCACCCCCACCGTTGATAGCTACTTACTTAAAAGTAGATAGAAATGGGCCTCAAAAGGTTTCTTTATTTTTCCTCACGGTTGGCTCCGACTGGATACTGCAGCTGGTGACGTAGTCCTTACTCCCAGCGTCAGCAACACCATAGACCGTGTGGAAACAAATATGGGCACCAATAGTGTGATACCATAAACATTTATTGCTAAAATAACAGGGTAAAAAACATGCACTCACATGCCGTAATGCCCTATATGTGTCCTACAATGTGCCGTCCGCTTACATGGGAGGATGCCGAGGGGATGCAGGAAGAGGCTGGAGTTGGCGTAGCTCCCCGCTTCGTGGCCGCGACTCGGACCGCCTCCCTAATCCCTCCTCCGATGACGTTCCCAGCTGATCAACCTCTTCTCCTCTCAATGGGTATGCACATTGCAGCACGTCCTGGAAGCTCCACCCTACGCGCGTTTCGTGACTGCTGACGTCGATTATCCCTGAAGAATTGACGTCAGCAGTCACGAAACGCGCGTAGGGTGGAGCTTCCAGGACGTGCTGCAACGTGCATACCCATTGAGAGGAGAAGAGGTTGATCAGCTGGGAACATCATCGGAGGAGGGACTAGGCGCTCCGAGTCGCGGCCACGAAGCAGGGAGCTACGCCAACTCCAGCCTCTTCCTGCATCCCCTCGGCATCCTCCCATGTAAGCGGACGGCACATTGTAGGACACATATAGGGCATTACGGCATGTGAGTGCATGTTTTTTACCCTGTTATTTTAGCAATAAATGTTTATGGTATCCCACTATTGGTGCCCATCTTTGTTTCCACACGGTCTATGGTGTTGCTGACGCTGGGAGTAAGGACTACGTCACCAGCTGCAGTATCCAGTCGGAGCCAACCGTGAGGAAAATAAAGAAACCTTTTGAGTCCCATTTCTATCTACTTTTAAGTAAGTAGCTAGCAACGGTGGGGGTGAACGGAACTGACCATAGGGTACTGCGCAATGGCTGTTTTGTTTTTATTCCCAGATCAGCCTTCAATCTAAAAGGAACGGAACACTGTGGACTGTGGATCTTATCCTTTACTATAATTTGATTCATGGGACTACATTCTCTTTGCCAGGTTTATTATCTGTCAGTGCGCCAAGGAAATCACTGTTTTGTATGATATGTTCTGTGTTTTTTGTTGTCCATGCTTTGTATACATGCCTTGTGGATAGGCTTGTTTTATTCCTGAGGCAGCCATTCCCCATTCTATCAAGTTAGTCTGTGAGGGATCACGTGTAGGGTTTCCCATAAAGGGGATTCTCTCTTGTTTTGTAGAGCACCTATTTATTTTAATTAGTGTATAGGTTAGGTTGTATAGGTTTGAGCGCTGATTATATGTTTTTAGTTTAATTTTTTCAAGTACAAAATGATATTTAAAAAATATGTTACAAAGAAAGAATAATAAAAAGGAAAAAGGGGTTGTATCTATACAATAAAATATTGTATCTATACAATAAAAAATAAGTATATTTAGTTTAAATGTCATGATAAGATCTAAATGACCAATGTTTAACTAGGTAACTTAATTAGAAAGAGATAACAGATAATGAATACCCCCATATCAAATGAATATTGGATATAGTTCAATTCTAAGGCATAACAAATAAATTCTATGAATCCATTAACTTCAATTTTTGATTAGCAAAAGTTGAAAATATGCCCCGAAATAATCGGGGTCAATGCATATATATTAATGATTTTTAAAGATTGAAAATATGCCCAGAAATATACAGGGTCAATACGTTGATATTGCTTATGGATTACAATGTATGGTATAGTATTTTCAACAAGAAACATAAATTCTGAATGTCCCAAAATAAATACCTAATTTGTAGATTCCAACGGGGAGTCAGAGGAGGTGAAGTAGATGGATTCAAAGCAAAGACAGAGGAAGAAGTATGGCTCACCGTTGTATGAATATGTGTATTGTAATATTTCGTACATTATGTATATAAGTAATATTAATGTGAATAAGTGATATACTAATATTAGGTCTATGTGATGTGTAACTAAAATTTAAAAATGTTATGAATATGAACATATGAACAGGACTAGATGATTATTTGTGAATGATATTAAAATTGTGCAATGGAATATATACGAATGTTAATAAACAAAAAATAATATAATAAAAAATAAAAAATATAAAATATAATAAATAATAAATAAAAAATAATAATAAAAAATAATATTAATAAAAAATAATACGTGACCATTTGTGAAAATATATCATGCACAGCAATGTGCTGTGTACCCTACAAGCTGACCTCTCTATAGCGTATATGATTCTCTAGTGATATAAGGCGACTTATATTGACCAAATGAACGACCATAGCCCAGAGGGAATGCTACGCATTATTTATTTTATAAAATATTTTAACAGGAAGTAATACATTGAGAGTTACCTCTCGTTTTCAAGTATGTCCTGGGCACAGAGTAAAACAAATAATACATTGTTACAAGTACAGATACATAAATGAACAGGGTATACATTATATACAAGACATTGCGTGCACAGTTAAAGAAAATATATATTATGAGCGTATGAAACAGTTACAGACCAGATTAAAATGTTAGACAGCCTTAGATTTGAAAGAGCTTGAACGCATTCAAACCAGACCTATATGTATACATATATACATATATACAGGTAAACCCTGTTATAGCCTGACCCGTTATAACGCAAATCGGTTATAATGCGGTTTTCACGTGGCTCCCGTTTAAAAAAATTTTTTTTTATTAAATTTTACATTTTTTTTTTCACACTGCATACACTGCACACACTCTCACTGCACACACTGCTCACTGCACACACTGCTCACTGCACACACTGCTCACTGCACACACTCTCACTGCACACACTCTCACTGCACACACTACTCACAGCACACACTGCTCACACTGCTCACTGCACACACTGCTCACTGCACACACTGCTCACACTCTCACTGCACACACTCTCACTGCACACACTGCACACAGCACACTGCACACACTCCCTGCACACACTGTTCACTGCACACACTGCTCACTGCACACTGCACACACTGCTCACTGCACACACTGCTCACAGCACACACTGCTCACAGCACACACTGCTCCCTGCACACACTGCTCACTGCACACACTGCTCACAGCACACACTGCTCACAGCACACACTGCTCACAGCACACACTGCTCACAGCACACACTGCTCGCTGCACACTGCTCACTGCACACACTGCTCACAGCACACACTGCTCACACTGCTCACACTGGTCACTGCTCACAGCACACACTGCTCACAGCACACACTCAATCTGCACACACTGCTCACTGCACACACTCTCACTGCACACACTCTCACTGCACACACTCTCACTGCACACACAACTCACATTGCTCACATTGCTCACTGCACACTGCACACACTCTCACTGCACACACTCTCACTGCACACACTGCTCACTGCACACACTGCTCACAGCACACTGCTCATAGCACACTGCTCACTGCACACACTCTCACTCACACACACACACACACGCACACATCCATACACACACACACACACCCACACCCATATACACACACACACACACATATACACATACACACCCATATACACACACACACACACACACACACCCATACACACACACACACACACACCCATACACACACACCCATATATACATACAGTTTCTCTCCATATATACATACACACACACTCTCTCACTCTACACAGACGACGGGTCGGAACAGAGGGAAGGCCGCGACCAGCATCACCACCCGCTCCCCCCCCCTCCTCCCACACAGGCAGCGGGAGCGCCGGGGACAGCGGTGGGGAGAAGAAACCCCCCACTACCACCTCCATGCAGGCAGCGGGAGCACCGGGCAAGTGGGGGGATCAGAGGTTAGCGGGAACCCGAGGGACATCCCCGCTCCCATCTCCTGCCCCGCAGGCTGTCACGCAGTGACAGGGGGAAGCGGGGACCGGAGGGACATCCCTGCTCCCATCTCCTGCCCCGTGAGCTATCACGCAATGACAGGGGGAAGCGGAACTGGAGGGACATCCTCGCTCCCATCTCCTGCCCCGCGGTGACAGGGGGAAGCGGGGACCGGAGGGACATCCCCGCTCCCATTTCCTGCCCCGCGGGGTGAAGGGTGCTGCGGGGGGGAGGGTGATGATGCGCCGATGTGGCGGCCATTTTGTTTTTGCGCGACCCTGTTACTAACGCGGTGGTCTCGTGGTGGACCGCGTTATAACGGGGTTTACCTGTACACATATATATACATATATATACATATATATACACACACACACACATATAGATATATATACACACATATACAGTGGTCGACAAATCACCAAAAAATTTACTCGACGAACAAAAAAATCTTCTCGCCACCTAGTACCAAATGTGTGCTGCTTGGGTCAATAGGAGCTTGCCACGATTTTAAATCCACTCGCCAGGGGCGTGCAAATGTATAGGTTTGTCGAACACTGCACATATATATACATATATATATATATATATATATATATATATATATATATATATATATATAACTGTCATTAAGGTTATGGTGGGTAAAAAAAGTGACAAAAACCCTCCACAGTAAAGCATAAAGCAACTGTAAATATTACTGTATGCTCATTTGCATGTCTTAGACAGGTCTGCAACCCTGTCTTTCCCCATTGTCACCCAGCATACAGCGCTTCCACTGCAGCAAGGGATTCTGGGAAATGACATGCAAATGAGCACTCAGTGCCACCTTTTGTCTCAAGCTCGTATTACACAAGCCAATCCTCAAGCCAATGCATGCTGTTTTAAACACAGCTTTTAAACAGAGGCTGGGATGAGATGCAAAGCCATTAGACCTACTCACATACATGTTTCAACCTTGATGGGTATCATCAGTGTGAGGCTGGTCTTAATGGCAAGCAGGTTTGAGACTAGACTAGGTAAACACCACTGTCATTAAGGTTATGGTGGGTAAAAAAAGTGACAAAAACCCTCCACAGTAAAGCATAAAGCAACTGTAAATATTACTGTATGCTCATTTGCATGTCTTAGACAATGGGGAAAGACAGGGTTGCAGACCTGTCTAAGACATGCAAATGAGCATACAGTAATATTTACAGTTGCTTTATGCTTTACTGTGGAGGGTTTTTGTCACTTTTTTTACCCACCATAACCTTAATGACAGTGGTGTTTACCTAGTCTAGTCTCAAACCTGCTTGCCATTAAGACCAGCCTCACACTGATGATACCCATCAAGGTTGAAACATGTATGTGAGTAGGTCTAATGGCTTTGCATCTCATCCCAGCCTCTGTTTAAAAGCTGTGTTTAAAACAGCATGCATTGGCTTGAGGATTGGCTTGTGTAATACGAGCTTGAGACAAAAGGTGGCACTGAGTGCTCATTTGCATGTCATTTCCCAGAATCCCTTGCTGCAGTGGAAGCGCTGTATGCTGGGTGACAATGGGGAAAGACAGGGTTGCAGACCTGTCTAAGACATGCAAATGAGCATACAGTAATATTTACAGTTGCTTTATGCTTTACTGTGGAGGGTTTTTGTCACTTTTTTTACCCACCATAACCTTAATGACAGTGGTGTTTACCTAGTCTAGTCTCAAACCTGCTTGCCATTAAGACCAGCCTCACACTGATGATACCCATCAAGGTTGAAACATGTATGTGAGTAGGTCTAATGGCTTTGCATCTCATCCCAGCCTCTGTTTAAAAGCTGTGTTTAAAACAGCATGCATTGGCTTGAGGATTGGCTTGTGTAATACGAGCTTGAGACAAAAGGTGGCACTGAGTGCTCATTTGCATGTCATTTCCCAGAATCCCTTGCTGCAGTGGAAGCGCTGTATGCTGGGTGACAATGGGGAAAGACAGGGTTGCAGACCTGTCTAAGACATGCAAATGAGCATACAGTAATATTTACAGTTGCTATATATATATACATATTGTGGCAGGACATATTGTGGCTTGAGTTCAGTGTCTCAAAACATCTTCATCTACTGACCCCCAGAGGCGTAACATCCCACTTCTGACACCACCTGTGGCAGGACGGCCTCACGGCGGGGTCAGTAAGACGCTTGACACGATGGGAAACTTTAAACACTAGTGGTTTATTAGCCACAACCAAAATAAGTACGGGTGCACTGTCCCTTTAAGAAACTACTTTCTTGAAAATTAAAGCCTAGTCCCGTTAGGGACACTAACTCACTTCTTGAGCCCTTACTAACAGGACAGCCAGCTAATCTGGTCATGCCCAAAACATGCTACACAAACGATAACCAATAAGCATAATAATAAAGTCTTATCTGTAATGCAGCGCCAACAGCAAACAGGAACACGGTTCCGGGGAGCAAGCTGTGTCCAGCCTCGCAGCGATCTTGATCTTTATCCTGGGTTGGGGTCCCAGCTGGTCCCAGCAGCCTAGCTCCTCGCAGGACTGGGGGACCAAATCAACAGCAACGGCTTCCCTTCCGGGAGAGTTCTCTCCACCTTCCTGTGGAAAAACAAGCTCTCTGTGTGTGTGTCACTTCCTGCTTTTAAACCTGCAGTCTCTCAGGCCTCCTGCTTAATTAGGCTGCAGGTGTCCTTCTTTCTGTCTGAGGAGATTAACACTCTGTGAACTGGCTGCAGCGTCTCTCCATTCACTATTCCAGCCTACTGAGTTAGTGACTCTGTCACATATCCCCCTCCCCAGCGAAACATTGTCCTGTGGAGCGGCCCGTGCACCATTCCCGTGCACCAGCATCTTTGGCGAAAATGTCTGACGTCGGGCCTTCCCTCCCCTTTTTTTTTTCTTGCCTTCCAATTTAGGCATTTTCTTTTTGGGGTAATTACCAGGCCATCTGGGCCTAAGGACTGGTACCTCACTATCTCCTTGTGTTCAGAGACTCCTTCACCCTGTAGAAGAGCCTTAACCTCAGTCAGCTCATTGCATACACTTGCCAGTGACTGTTTGGCCTTTTCCTGTTAAGACAGCAACTCCGCTTTAGCGGTGATGGGTTTTGGACCTTTTTCCATCAGCATACCTTCAGTGTTGGGTTTCACATTATTTATCTTCAGAACTTCAAATTGAGTGGGGGTCTTTTTAACCCCAAGTGCACCCCATGATGCCTCTCTTTTACAGTCGGCAGACTCGAAGGCTTGGGCCTGTCTTTCTTGTCCCCTTAACTTACTCCATTGGGAGTGTTGCTGGACAAACTATGAGGTCTTTCTCACCTTACAAACATGGACACTCTTTAGTCCCATTCTCGACTGTCTCTTCACAGCGGCTGCCTTCCTTGCAAGGAAACCACTATGGGTCCCATAGTACAACTGGCTTCTTACTGTGCTACTACATAGCACCTTGGTCTTCCCATCCCATGCCTTGTGAAAAGTAGACTGTAACACTGCAAAGGTATTGCAGTCACGCTTCCTGGTGCGCCTCACTTGCTTTATCTCTACCACTCTTTTTCCCATGGACTGCTTCTGTGACCCAAGGGTCTGTCTTAGGGTTGTAACCTCTTTCTCCAACTTCAGCTGAGGAATCTCCTGCTGGACAGCATTAGAGTCCAACGTAGCATCCTGCTCAGTCTTCAGAGCCTCGAGTATCTCATCCAGGTCACGCTTTTGTTTCTCCGCCATCTTGCGGCCAGCACACTCAGACTCCAGGTCCTTCCTCAGGTCAAGAAGCTGTCCTTCTGCATTTCTTTTTCCTCTCAGTGCAGCTGCCAGTTCATCTTCTTTGGCGTTGAGTCGCGACTCCACATCTCCTAGCAGGTTCAGCGCAAGGCTTAAATCTGTTTCTTTTCCTCTATTTCTGACCTGTAATTGCATGTGCTCTTCCCAGACCTTGTCCAGCTCCAGCTGCAGTCGGGCGATCTCATTGGATGTGTAGTCCAGAAGCTTGCGGGTATCAGCCATCTCGGTTTCATAGCGCAATGACAGGCAAGCCACCTGTCGGACGGTCACCTTCTCCCGCTCGGCGAGCTGTATCTTGCGCTCGGCAACCTGCGTTTGCAGCTCTTCAATCTGATGCTGCCAGTCCCCTCTCAGGGCCTTCACCTCTTCCCGGTGCTTACTCTGGGTTTGCATCAACGCCTCCTCCATCTTTTTGAGCTCTGCAGTTCATGTCGCCAGTATCGCTGTTGCTTCTGTCTTCCAGGTTTCTTTCTCCTTGGCATACTGACTCATGGAGATGGAGTTGCCTCTTTGCATCTCCAGCTCTTGCTCCAGTCTCTGGACCTTCTCGCGCTCCCTCTAATACAGAATCAGCTGGCTTCTAAGCTCCGCCTCCAGTGATGCTCTTGTGGCGCTCAACGTGATCTTCAGCTGTTCCAGGGCGAGGCATTCTTTTTCCAGCATTTTCTCTGCATTCTGCAGAGCAGCCTGTACTTCATTTTTTTTTTGCGCCAATTGCGTCTTCACTTTCTGCGCTTGGTGAAGCTTCTCAGTCCCATCACTAACCTGACCAGTCAGGTTTAAAACCTCTTCCTTCAGGTTTATATTCTCCATTTTCACAGTCTCTATATCCCTTAGGACTGTTTCATTGGCTTTCTTCAAAGTACCCAGCTCTGCCCCTAGTGATGCTCTTGTGGCATACAGCGTGGCCCTCAGTT
Source organism: Ascaphus truei (assembly GCF_040206685.1). NCBI lineage: Eukaryota > Metazoa > Chordata > Amphibia > Anura > Ascaphidae > Ascaphus > Ascaphus truei. Next base: position 38,146,434 of record NC_134500.1, read on the forward strand.
CCTCATGCTGTTCTGTGGGGACATACTGGGTACTCAGCCGTTCCTGTAGCACTCGCTGCTTCTCCTTGGCTGCTTGCAGACTTGCATGTAGCTCTTGCAGCTGGCTCTGCCATAAGTGCGTTGCCTGTGTGTGCTGCTGCAGGGAGACACGTTGCATCCTCTCTGCATTCTGCAGTGCTTCCTGCACCTCTAGCTTTTCCTGGATCAATTGCTTCTCCACTTTTCCTGCTTGGTGGAGCTTCTTATCACCTTTACTGATTTGATCAGTCAAGTCTGAATTTTTCTGCGTCAGACTTACATTATCCTTCTTTACAGTCTCTAAATCCCTCAGGGCATTCTCATGGGTTTCCTTCAACATACCCAGCTCTGTGTTTAGACTGTGGCCCTCCTGGTGTGAGAGCTCCAGCTCTGTTTTGAGAGTGCTAGCTACTTGGTGAGAACCTTCTAAGTCTTTGATGAAGTTTTGCACATCTCTCTGGGACATCTCATAGCATAGTCTCCAGTCAGGACTTGTTCTCTCTGATTCCATGTTAGCAATTGCGGTGTTGGCCTTATCCAAACTTGTCTTCAGCTCCTCCAACTCACTCCGTAAGAGACGCTCTGTTTTCTTTAACTCCTCATACTCAAGTATAGCTGGGAGTAGACACCTCTTTACCTCGGCGTTCGCTTCTTGCTCCCTATTCAATTGTTCCTGCAAGGCATCATAATCACGATGGGCAGTTTGGAGTGCAGAAATTAAGGCCTCTTTTACCTGGATCAAGGATTCAGCTTCCCTTTGCTCCTTTTCCTTTGCCACCGTTCCTGTGACAATTCTGTCCATCACTCCGGTGTGCAGCACATCTCGGTGGCTTGCTGACGCCTGTTGTCCTGATATCGCAGGCTGAAGTTGTTCGGTCACTTCCTCTGTGACTTGAAAAATATTTTTATTTTTTCTCTTTGTTTTATTAGTTCCAGAGACATCAGTGGTACTGGGCACACACACACTGGACACTTTTGCAGCTTTCATCTGCGGGTACGTCTCTCTTCTTAGGGCCACATATGCGTCATCATAATCATCATATGGCCTGAAGGGACACTGTTTTGTATGGTTATGTACATTGCAAAACTGACACTTGACGGCGGCCATTTTAAAACCCCGTGTTTTTTTTTCACACCCGACGAGGCAGACTTTGCACAACACACGTAAGTTGTATGTGCTTTACAAACTTTGAACCTTCTGGGTTCTTCTTAGGGCAACATCTTTGCCAAAATCCATTTTCATTTTCTTTTATACCAGACAGGGCAAATTGTACACTCAGCACTTGCTAGCTGTAACTTCCATGCTTCAGCAAAAATCATTTTTTTTTTTCTGCTTGAGTTCAGTGTCTCAACACATCTTCATCTACTGACCCCCAGAGGCGTAACATCCCACTTCTGACACCACCTGTGGCAGGACGGCCTCGCGGCGGGGTCAGTAAGACGCTTGACACGATGGGAAACTTTAAACACTAGTGGTTTATTAGCCACAACCAAAATAAGTACGGGTGCACTGTCCCTTTAAGAAACTACTTTCTTGAAAATTAAAGCCTAGTCCCGTTAGGGACACTAACTCACTTCTTGAGCCCTTACTAACAGGACAGCCAGCTAATCTGGTCATGCCCAAAACATGCTACACAAACGATAACCAATAAGCATAATAATAAAGTCTTATCTGTAATGCAGCTCCAACAGCAAACAGGAACACGGTTCCGGGGAGCAAGCTGTGTCCAGCCTCACAGCAATCTTGATCTTTATCCTGGGTTGGGGTCCCAGCTGGTCCCAGCAGCCTAGCTCCTCGCAGGACTGGGGGACCAAATCAACAGCAACGGCTTCCCTGCCGGGAAAGTTCTCTCCACCTTCCTGTGGAAAAACAAGCTCTCTGTGTGTGTGTCACTTCCTGCTTTTAAACCTGCAGTCTCTCAGGCCTCCTGCTTAATTAGGCTGCAGGTGTCCTTCTTTCTGTCTAAGGAGATTAACACTCTGTGAACTGGCTGCAGCGTCTCTCCATTCACTATTCCAGCCTACTGAGTTAGTGACTCTGTCACAATATATATACATATATATACATATATATATATATACATACATATATATACATATATATACATACATATATACATATATAAATATATATATATACACATATATTACACCAACAACACCTATACCCCCCTAACAAACTGTACATATATGCACAACAATAATACTATAGGCCGACGGTTGCCCTCGGGTGTTACCCGCAGGTGTCTGCATGGGCCTGCAGTACCAATTCTGTGCCCCCCCAAATTAATTTAGAAACACAAATAGTAATAAAAAAATACCCCCCCCCCCCTAAAACATACATTATAGTAATGGGCACAATTACTATTATCCACATCTGGATAATAGTGAATTTGCCCATTTAAAATACATAAAGAACAATAAATACAATAAATACATATAGCACTCACCCATGTCCGGCTGGCACGATGAAGGCCATCCTCATCTTCATCGCCGTCCATGCCCCCTCCGATGCTACAAAACATAAACAAGAATAAAAACAGCCAATGTAATGTCCCCTAACCCCTTAATCACCATAGCGGTTATTAACCACTACAGTCATTAAGGGGTTAACCAACCCTCACCCACCACTCGGGAGGCCTACATACCCTACCCCACTAACCCCCCACCCCGTAAGGCCTAACCACCCTCTCTAGCCCAATACCCAGCCGGGAGGCCTAGCCACACACCCTTCGGGCCAATACCCCCTTCCCCCACCCACAGTACCCACAATAAAAACAATACACAGCCCCACAATAAACATAATTTTATTTATTAAATACATAACCCGCCCCCTGTGCCCCCACATAAATACATGATTTATTATTTAACATACAGGGTTATTACCCCAGGCCCACGGGAGTCCCCGGTGGGCCTGACGGGTCACGTCACAGACCTACAGTAGCCCAGCACCATTTTTCAAACAGGGTCTGGAGGCCTATTGGTGGTTCCTGTCAGGCGCCATGGTCCACCAGGTGGTCTCCGCTGGTCACCGTGGGCCTCAAGGGGGTCTCCTCGGTAGGCCCGCGGATGTCTGGGGGGCCCCGGGTCAGACCCACAGGTGTCTGAGGGGCCTCGGGTTGTTCCCACGGGGGTCTGGGGACCCACGGGTGGGCACTACGGGTTCGCGGTACCCCCACAGATGTGGGGCCACCGGTTCTTCCCCGCAGGTGTCCCCCGTGGATCCGGCAGCCTGGTACCCATGAGAAGCCCGAGGATACCTCAGGTGGTCTCCAGAGGTCTCCCGCAGACCAAAACGAACCAACCCTGTATGTTAAAAAAATAAACATGTCCTATACATTAAATACATCAATCCCCCCCCCCCCCCCCCAAACCAATACAGTACTGTAATGTGCAAAATAAATATTATCCAGATATGGAAAATACATTATTTGCCCATTATTAAACACATTAACTATCATAATAAAATAAATAAAGTTCTACTAACCTCATCAATATGAATCCCCCTCGACAGCAAATTCCATGTCCTCCGTTGCCAACCAAATACATAGTCAATATATTGCAATGACAGTCTGATATCAATTAACCCCTTAATCACCGTATCGGATAATAACCGCAAAGGTAATTAAGGGGTTAAAACACCCTGGCCCGATACCCACCTTTCACCCATTCATTTGTACAGTGGCTTAATCATTCACATATAGATATATATGTGTATATATGTGGGTGGTTTTCTGGGTATGCACCTTAACCCTGGCTGTGCTCAAAACTGTGACCATGCAGCAAGCTTAAGCCTATAGGGAACCATGTTAAAAATGGTTATTGAGGCAAAAAGTGACACTGTGTGCTCATTTGCATGTCATTTCCCAGAATCCGTTGCTGCAGTGGAAGTGCTGTATGCTGGGTGATAATGGGGAAAGGCGGGGTTGCAGACCTGCCTAAGACATGCAGATGAGCATACAGTTATATTTGCATATGTATATATATATATATACACATACACAGAATAAATGATATATATATATATAATTAAAATATATGTATGATTAAGCAATCTACAAAGAAATGGTAAAGGATACCGGTAAAGGATATCCATGTACCAATTTAAAACATCCAATCTCAAATTAACAACATCACTGACAAATTATAAACAAAGCCAAATGAAAATTAAAACACATCTCATAAGTGTAAGGAATCCATGCTTGCTTTGATTATAGCTTTTGCAGACTTCTGCAGTTGCAAAAGCTTCCTCTGGCAATCAATGCCACATGTGCTGCCTCTCATTGCAGCTTCTGCCCTGTGCCCCATCATTGGAGGAATACTCACACACCCTCCTCCTGTGATTGGATCTCCGCACTTTATATCCTGGGCTTTAACACTGAACCAGTGCCGAGCATAACCTCCTACCTTGGACGTTACCGTCTCTGCCACAAACCGCCCAGGCCTCTCTCCTAGTGTTCTACCTTCCTAGTTCTTTGCCAAGTATTGTTAAATAAAAAAAGGAATTCATCGTTATTAATGATTCCCCTCTCCTTTGCTTCAAGTAGAAGTCCATGCACATCATTGTGACGATAGCCTCCACAGGTGCATTAATATTACACAAATAACTGGGTCTGAACTGAACGAGGCTTAAGATATAATAAAGTGATTTTATTCCTTAGGATAGGTGAACACACGAATAATACAGTAACAGACAAGAAGTACACTTACTTAGGGGTTGGGGAATGAGAAGTTAGATGTAGCATTTCTCTTCAGCAATCAGGTAATCATTCAGGTGATATCAGGTAACCATATCAGCAAACGAAGACCAAGACAGACGAATGAAGACAAAGGATATATGGGGAACAGCAGTTTATAAACCTTTTGTCCCTCTATCCTTAACCTTAAGTACCTGTGATTGGTTTTCATTTATCTCCAGCCAATCTTTGATAGGGGAACACATTTTAGTACATGCCCCCCTGCTAGCTGGCACAGGCGCAGTAGAACTCTGGGGTCTCATTTCTGTAGCCCCACAGGTTCAAATGGAATGCCAGCCAGTCTACCCATCTGGATCTCTGACCTTTGTTGGAAGGTGATAAATGGGACACTTAAAAACTGCTCTGGTATGAGCCTCCCCCGCCCTCAAATAGACAGGGAGGGTGATAAGACCCTTTGAACAATACTTAAGTCCTAGACATTGGGGCGCCTCTAGGGCCATCTGCTATCCTGGTATGCAAAGGAATTTCCTCTGGGGCTTTGTCCATACCTTGGGACACAGTATTAAACATAAAACATAAACATATTAAAATATCCGGTTCTGTTGGGTCTAGCAAAACCAGTTCTCATGGCCGGAACTGGGACACCATATGGTCCAAAAAGCGACTTGCTACGACCTATGGGACCGGAGTTACACAAATGCACATTAAATCATTTTTCATTTTAATACAAAAATCTCAGCTAAAAAAGAAATCTCAGCTTTTCACTAAATCCCCATTGAAAACAACGGGCTTCTCCGCCATAGACTTTCAATGGTAAATTGCCGCCATTGAGGTCAATGGGGTTTCTCCGCCATTGAAGTCTATGGGAAAAGTCCCGAACCTTCAAGGGGGTCCATACTCCGTCGGGTTGGTCCAGGAGGGTCAAGGATGGTTCTGCAGTGATGCCGGAGCAGTGACTGCACATACCCCAAACCTTGATCCGCTGGGCCCTCCGGAACTGGAGATATGGAGTACCAAAATACAGCATTTCACACTTAGTCATTTTTCTGAGCCGTTTCTGCCGCCGCCAGCAAAGCCTATGGCGCGACCCGTTCTTCTCGGTTCGACCCTTATCGGGGGTCCAGGATTTTGGGACCCGGTTGTGGTCGAGTGGGGGGAAGCCTAGGAACTAGGGGCAAAAAGAATTTTATTCCTAGGGGCCCTAGAACTGTTTATTCCCACACCACATGACGTTGACCTTGACTTGTAAGTGATCAAAGCTCTCCTATTGAAAATGTATCCGCTTTGCGGTTTGCGGTCTGGACGGCAGCCAACTTGTTCTTCGAAAGTTACCTCGAGGAACCTCCATTGAAGTCGATGGGCCCATTGACTTTCAATGGGAAACCGCCGCTCTCCCTCTCGGACGCCACCTGCTGGTCTTTACAGGAAACAGGACTAAAACAACAAGATTCTCCATTAGAATGCATGGAGCCCTAATGGTGGCCAATGGGGACCTGCAAAATGGTGCCTGAAAAGGCGGGAAAACTTCACAAAGAGCTATAATCATTAAAGGACTATTAACCCTTGTGTTCCCGGATGGATTCCAGTGTCTGTGTGATGCAGACACTGATTAAACCAGACATTACAATGGAACAGGGGAACAGGGGAATACACATGTACATGTCATTACAGGGGTTAAATCACTGTTCTGGGTCTTAGCCCAGTTAACCCTTTGACTCCCAGGTGAGGTGAGGGGATGGCCAAATGGGGTGTAACCCCTTTAATCCCGGGCCACCCCCTTTCTTCCTCTAAAATCATTTAATACCCTTTTAGTTGGATTACTAGACAGTTTGGCATAGGTGTTCCTATCATTCAGTAACCGTATTGACTCTTCTACATAATATTCACGGTTCATAATAACCGTGCCTCCCCCTTTATCGGCAGGTTTTATAACAATTGCAGTGAAAGTTGTTAGCTCCTTTAGTACATTTCTTTCTTGCATTGTGAAATTATTTTTACCAGTTTTGTTCTTCTGACTGGTATCTGTTAATGTTTCAAAATCTTTGATAATCAAATTGTAAAAAGTATCTAAGAAGTTCCCCCTATCCTGGCTTGGGTAGAAGGTAGACTTCTTTTATAGATTCGTATGTTTATATTCTTCCTCTATGTTTGGTTTTATGACCTGAGAGACCGTATGTGGCATATCAAAATGTCGTTTTAAAAGTGTCATTTAATTGTCAATTTCCTTAGATACATGTTAGCATCAATAAATAAATCAAATGCACTAGGACCTATGGTTGGTGCAAATTTGGGTCCTTTATTTAAGACTCGTAGTTGATCTTGGGTGAGTATGGTTTTACTGATTGAAAATTCCCTTACCTTCTATTATTTTTGTCTTTTGTTTACACCTTCTTTCTCTTCTTCCTCGTCTGTATTTTCGCTTCTTTTTTCTGTCTGTTAAATATTTCTCTTAGAGGGGAGTATTGATTGGGATGTTCCCAACTGTGTGTTTGTTTCATGTACTGATGTCTGTCTGACTCTTTGGGGTGTGACCTCCGATGGTCTAAAAAAGTACATGAATTGGAGGGTCTCTCTCCATCATCCTCCCTATAGTTTTGTTTATACTGATGTTTTCTTGGTGATGTTACTTTCAATTTAAAGTTTACAACCAAATCACATGAGAGCGAGATGGATTTTCTGGATCTGCATTTATATGTTGATGCAGAGTTCAGAATCCAGACTAAAATGTTTAGGAAAGAGAACTCCAGAAATTCCTTGCTCAGGGCCAATAGCGCACATCCTCAACCACTTATTACAGGTATCCCGAAAGGGCAATTCCTTAGACTCCGGAGACTCTGCTCAACAGATCAGACATTCCTGGTACAAGCAGAAGACATTCCTGGTACAAGCAGAAGAACTATCAGAGAGATTTAGACATAGGGGCTACAGAGAGGAAGACATAAACAAGGCATGTAAATTTGCATTCAACATGGATAGGACAGCACTTCTAAAAAAGACCACAAATAAATATAGAAAAAATGCACAACACACTGAACACTCTGATGATTCACCTTTATTTATCACAACCTTCTCTAGGCAGGCACAACATATTAGAGCTATTCTAACTAAGCACTGGGATGTATTGAAACTAGACAAGGATATAGAGAAGTACATACAAGATCAACCTAGGATGGTTTTTAGAAAAGCCAAAACCATCGGTAACAGAGTTTCCCCCAGTTTGTTTGATCCTCATAGACAGACAAGAAAAATAAAGATGAAAGGTTTCTTCAGTTGCGGTTATTGCAAAATGTGCAGGTATGCTTCTCCAATCAAATATGTCAAAAATGTAAATACAAAGAAAAATCATAATTTGTCTTCATTTATGACATGCAATACTAAATTTGTTGTTTATGCACTCAGATTTGAATGTGGCAGCTCTTATGTGGGCAGGACGATTCGCCCACTAAAAGAGAGAATTACAGAACATGTAAGAACTATTCTCAACAAAGATGAAAGATACCCAGTGGCACACCACTTCTTACAATGTCAGTCCGGTTCCACAAAGAGTTTTAAGTTCAGCGCGATTGAACATATACATCTCCATGCCAGAGGAGGAGATAGGGAGTCTCTCTTGAACCAAAGAGAGATGTACTGGATTTATGCCCTTGGGTCAATGGCACCCAGGGGCATGAATCTAGACTGGGAACTTAAACATTTTCTTGTATAATCTAATTAGATTTCCCACATACATTTACCCATAGCATTACATGATTTATGGTTGATATTCCAGAGTAACTGTTGATTTGTCCTCTGTTATTATCTATGGCATCAATATTGATCCAGACAACTCATAAAATCAATTTGTGTTATATCTTTATCTTTAGCCATCACATTGATGTATGTTAACTATCAGGTTTCCCCTCTCCCCCCCCTTCCGCTCCCCCCCCCCACCCCACCTTCATATTTACAAGCCCTTGTACTGCATGAGCACTTTTTATATTTGCATGCAGAAGATAATTTGCTTCAGCTATTCATCTACTTGCTGTTAGCTCATAATAGTCCAGGATTGGATTCCAGATCACATTAGGTACATGATATTATAATCATTATATTTATGGGCATTATAATGTATGAATTTAGGTGTTTATATACAACCTTTCACATTCAATGTCTAACATGTATATGGTTCATCTTTGCTTGCCATAACATTCTGTTCAATCATTTCCTTGATTTAATTTTATCATCCTTATAGATTCACGTTATGCTATTAACTAATGCATACCAGACATTTTCACCATGTTAATGTTGTTTTTATTCGTGTTTTTTCAATTTATTATAGCCCTAAGCTACACTTGTTTTTATTAAATCTCACATTGTGTTATGTACAATTTCTTCTTGCATGCCAGTTGCAGGCAGCTCCCGATCCCACGGCTCACTGGGGGGCGAGTTCTCGGCGAGGCTTCTCATTGGTGGCTTTCTCAGCCAATGGGATGGTCTCTCTGACCAACTCGTGACATCATCGCCGGGGGCGGGGGATTCAGCATGTAACAGGTATGCGTGCAGACGCGAATTCACTTTTTGATAAAGGGACGCAGGTCCCGAAACGCGTCAAAGTGACCATGTACTTTTGTTTGACCACCCAACAAAGCGTTTTTATTCACTACTGGTTGCAGCCCCCTCCTTCTCTTCGGTAGTGCTCCGCCAAGGCCCCCCCTGGGACCATCCTTCCTTCTACATACATTATATATATATATATATATATATATATATATATAGATGAGATCAAGAATAATGAAGAACAGACAGTCTAAAAATGGACTGGAGTCACTAATGATATTTAGAAAGTATAAATAATGAATTATATCCAAATTAGAGATAAAGAAACTATATTAGTTCCCATAGGTTATCAGATATCGATTGCAGGATATTTTAGGGCGACCGTAAGTGCGCGTAGCGGAGTGCGAAGTAGAAGACACGACCAATGTCTGGGACTATACGGTGGGAGCCTACCATCGGTTCTTATCTATACTAGTGCCCTGATTGGTGTCGGATCCCAGAGGGATCCATGGATGGTGCTCCAGAGGATGTTTTCTGCTGCTGATGTTATACTGGTGTTCTTGCTGCCTCTTATAATCTGCAGTCTCCAGTTCCAGGGTGCGGTAACCCCACCATACCTCATTGATGCTTGTTTTACTTCTTATTAATGTACGCAGAACCTTTAATTTTTTAATATAAACTTCAATTGTTCATACTTCACTATTTTGCGTTGTGCGCTGTGTTTTTGTAACACTACTGTACATAAAATATTTGTTGGGTTAATTACAGTACTGTACTGTGCAGTACAATGGCATCTAATAGTAGTGTTAATAAAAAGGAGTCGTAAGCCGCTTAGTTTATTATTACTAACTTGGCATTTAAAGTGAGCAAGGAATGTGTAATGCTGAAATCAGCAGAAAGCTAGGTTTGGCTCGTCAAACAGTTAGTACAATTGTGCACGGTAAGGAGAAAGTGTTGAAGTGAATTAAAAGTGCTACCCCAGTGTACACAAAAGATATAAGAAAACATGATAACCTTATTGCTGACATGGAAAACGTTTTAGTGGTGTGGATTGAAGATCAAACCAGTCACAATGTGCCTTTAAGCTGAGCCATCATCCAGGGCAAGGCCCTAAGTCTCTTCAATACTATGAAGGCTGACAGAGGTGATTTAGCTGCTGATGATAAATTTGAAGCAAGCAGAGGATGGTTTAATAGGTTTAAGGCAAGAAGTCAGCTCCACAACATCAGAGTGCAGGGTGAAGCAGCCAGGGCGGATGCAGAAGCTGCAGAAAGTTAACCACGTGAGCTTGCTATGGTCATCGAAGGAGGTGGATACACTAAGGAGCAGATTTTCAATGTGGATGAAACAGACCTATATTGGAAGATGCCGTCTAGGACTTTCATTGCTAAAGAGGAGAAGTCAATGCCTGGCTTCAAAGCCCAGGGTAACTCTTGTTAGGCGCTAATGCAGGTGATTGCAAGTTAAAACCTATGAGGATTTATTGATCAGAAAATCCTAAGGCACTAAAGAACTATGCAAAAGCTAGCCTCCCTGTTTATTATAAATCCAAGTCAAAAGTTTGGATGACTTGCGCTCTTTTCTCAAATTTGTCACCAACTATTATAAGCCTGGAGTTGAGGCTAAATGCAAGAGAAAGAACATTCATTTTAAGATTTTACTTCTTACAGACAATGCCCCTAGCCATCCCTAAAGCACTAATTGGTTTGTACAGGGAGATAAAAATGTATGTTTCTACCTGCAAATAAAACTTAATTGCTGCAGCCTATGGACTAAGGCTTAATTGGTGTTTAAATCCTATTACCCAAGGAGAACTTTTGCTAAGGCTATTGATGCCTTAGGCTAAGGACCCGGTAACTCAGCTGCAACGCGCACCCGCGAGATTGGCGGCGCGTGCAGCCGATTACCTGGTCTGCAGGGAGCTGCAGGAAGAGACCGGGGGGGGGGGGGCGTGTGCGGGGGAGTGATGGGGGCGTGGCCATGATGTCACCCGGCAGGTTTGCCCTCATTGGCTGAACCGCTCGACGCGAGTCCTGCTCTCAATTCTATTGAGAGCAGGAGCAGCTCGCGCCTCAGCGCTGCGGCCCCCCCTCGCAGCGGGCCCGGCGCCATTGAGGGGAGGGCTCTCGTGCGTTCAGCCTCCGCCACAGCGGACGCTGTAGTAGGCAGCGGGGTCAAGCCCTTAGACAATGACAACAGCTGGGCATAGAGAAAACAAATTAAAGGCATTTTGGAAAGGCTTCACAATTTTGGATGGTATAAAAACTATTAGAGAGATGCATGGGAGGAAGTTAAAGAATCAACATTAAAAAGGTGTTTGGAGGATCCAATTCCCACATTTATGGATGAATATCCCTGAAGAAGGCGTAGGTACGCCGAAACGCGTTGGATTATTGAATATTGATTTTTACTATACCAGAGGCCCTTCTAGTGGGTAGATGCCAGCTGAGAATCAAGCTAAAGATTACATAAACCATGGACTCTAGCCTGTTTAACAGAAGAAAAAATGTGTGATGCTCTCTAGCCTGTTTGACTGGGTGGACACAACGAGGGGAGCTCCGAGCATCCGGTAGCCGCCCCCGGACAACGGAAGTGCGTAGTGGAGTGGCAGGAGGGAGGAAGCTGACACCCAGCAGGATGCCAGGATACCAGCAGCCTAACCCCAGACGGCAGCGCGACACCCACCGAGTGGGAACACCCAAGGGGCGAGCGCAGGAAAGGGAGAGGCAGTGGCAGCATCGGTTCCTGAATCGGCTGCTGAGGATACGTGCAGCACCATTGATTCGGGGGTACACCTACCATGTGCTACTGTGGACAGCCCAGGTTTACAGCCACACCGGGCCATCTTCTCTCAACACCAACACAGGCAAAAGTTTTTTGGTTCTTTTATTCATCTTTAGTTATTTAGAGAGAACATTGGGGTGTGCTGCTTCCCCAATTAACCAGTGCTACAGAGCTGATTTCCACCTGAATGATAAAGATGTGTTGCTTTGTCCGTAAGAACAAACTGTATACAGGAGCATATAAATGAATAAACCCCTAGTTGGAATGTGGTTCTGGCGGTGACTATGAAGGGTTGTCTGGGAGAGGTCCTGACACCCACCCAGACCCCATAGAAGTCCCGCTGCTATGTGACCCACAATACCTCGGGATGCTCCAAAAGTAATGAATGAAATAACTCACACATGTCTTCACAGTTCATCCGGCTTTATTGTGATTCTTGCGTGCACCAGGCTGTGTGAAAGTACAGGCAGGGAATAATCACCGGGGAGGGATTTTTTTTACATCTGCTATTTACCATCAGCGCTCCTGTTTTTCTTTTTGTTTGTTCTGTTCTACATCCAGGATTGGTGATCTGTGGTTTTGGGGCAGCTTACAGTCAGCATTGTGGACTTGAATTTTTTTTTAAATTTCACATCTATATCAACCAATAGACATTCTACCTATTGCCCTGTTACATTTATGGACAGTGGACTTTATATATATATATAGACTCATTGTATACCTACACATTGTTGTTTGTAATTTTACTACTATACATTGTGCCACGGCAAGGTTAGCACTGGTTCTGATTATATCTGTACCTCCTTAGGGACTGGTCCATGTCATTGTCCTCTGCTATACGGTTCTGGTACTTGCTGAGCAACTAAGCACCTGCTCATCCACATACAATCACCATATAGCTCAGTAATCCAGTTAGTGGTTTATGCTTTATATTGTCCCTCTTCACAGGCTCTGGTTCTGTGTAGCACACTCAGTCCCAACCCCCTTTTCCTATTTGCTTTTGATGGATGATTTTGAAGATTTTGAGAATCAAGTGGAGGAAGCCACTACAAATGTTTTGGAAATGGCAAGGGAATTAGAATTGGAAGTCGAGCCCGAGGATGTTAAAGAATCGCTTGTATCCGAAGACAAGACCCTAACAGACAAAGATCTTCTTCTGATTGATGAGCAAAGAAGAATGTTTTGCAAAGAGGAGTCCCATCCTGATGATAGTCCTGTTGTCCCTGTAGAAATGACAAGCAGGGGATTGGAAGCTCTAAACTGTATAGAAACGGGATGGCAGCTTTTGAGAGGATTGAGCAAAATTTCAAAAGAAGTTCTAAAGCGAATGCAAGCCTTCTATACGAGATTGCATGCTATAAAGAAATTCTAAGGGAAAGGAGACGGCAATCCACATTGCTTTCCTACTTTAAGTACCACCACAACCTTTAGCAGAAACAGCTACCCTTGAAGAATCTCCAAAAACCAACAGTAACATAAACATAAATTCCTGCAAGAGATTCATCCAATTCTCATCATCATACCAAATAAGATTTGTATGATGAAGTGCCATCAACTTCATCCTTCCAACAATAAATATATTTACAGTACTGTATTGCTTACTCTTTACGGTGCTGTTTTTTTCCAGTATGTTTGAAAGCCCATGTGCAAGTTTTGTATTTTCACATTACAAGAGTTTTTGGATAATGCTTGGACCATGTGTGACGCATTGGGGGGCAGGATTATTCCTGCCTAAGTGTACATTGTTCAGTGGTTGTCATGCTACAAAATAAAACATGCCTCTAAGGTACCTGTACAGTACCGAGTCTTGTTCTTGTCATGCGTGTTGGCAGGGATGCTGGTTCTGTGCTTGACTGCTGCAGCTCTATATGGAAGCTGCTGTGTGACGGAGCGATGACCTCTTCCGTATTTGTAGAGCTGTGGATTGCCATGTAATGCTTCCAGGTTGTCAGGGATGCTCTGAGATGACATCTCTGCTTTGGGAAACCATATACCCTTGCTCTGGGTCACCGTAGAAAATCGGCAGTAGTGCGCTTTGGCGCACAATTAGCCTTTACCTTCCCACACTGGATAACGCAGCGTGAACATTTGAAACGGCGCCCAATTTTTAAAAATCCTTAAAAAAAAAACGATATGCAATGTACATTACTTTTGTATGTATTGCTGGGGCCCCAATTTTCGGCGGTGGCCTGGATTGGAACCCGTCGTATTAGTGGGGCCCTACTGTACTGTAACGCACTGTGACCCATTGGCAGAAAAGCACCATATGAAATAAAGTTATTATTGAAATAAATTGGTGACCATTGTAAACATTGAACAACAACCTGTAGATTTACTTTGACATCTAGGTGGCAGTGATAATTACTCACTGAACAATAGTTATTTGGATTGTTTTCCACAGTGGCCCCAATGTTAGTATAACAGTTCATAGGTTCCTACGTATGCTGCAGGCTATCATTCATTCGTAGAAACACAGGTAATTATATCACCATTTTGATTTTTTTTATTGAAGGCAGCATTTACCATTATTCTTAGTATAACGGTTCATGCATGGAGGAGGAAGAGGTGAAAAAAAACAAAAGAAAAAAACACAGCCAGTAGCCAATTTTAAATCTTTGTTCTCAACTATGAACTGCAAAAAAATTAAAAATCAGGTACGAAACAGATTGACTGATAATGTGAGTGCTGCTTTTGTAGCATTAAAGCCACAAAAATATAGCCGACAGCTGTCATCTATGGTGTACCAGCAGAAATTCTAGTAAGGTAAGCCCTTTTAAACGGTTCTTTAGTATTATTTTTATTTTATTTTTTAAATGGGTAAGGTTTTAATTTTTTTGGTATTAACGCGCAAAAAGGTGAGTCATTTCTGCCATAGAGAATAGACCAAAAAAAGACCAATGCCGATCACATGGAGCTGGACAGACTGCAGCCCATATTTACCAAGCAGTTCTATTCAAATAAATGGTCTGGAAGTCTCCCTGTACTAAAAAACGTAAGTTTTCAAAGACACATACAGTGTAACGGTAGCACCAGGGAAATTCTGCAACATGTGATTTACAAAACAACGTTATTCTTTTATTTTAGAAGTGTGCGTATCATCTTAACTCACTTCAGTATTTCTGAAAAGACTCAATTTTTAGGTACATTTAGAATTACCGCCAAAGGAGTATAGGACACACACAAATAAATAGTTTAAGAATTTAATCTATACTGTTCTCCAGAAGTAATAATTTGTTCATAAACTCAGTTAGGATATTCATATTGCACTGTCAGAAACATTTCATCATTTGCAAATGTCAAAAAGAAAAAATGTAAGTGCCAGTTTCTTTAATTCAGAACTTCAAACACAATATTCTTGAACAGAGAAATGGTGCACGGTTTACTCATGTAGTACGTTATGTACGATGTTCTCTTAAGGCAGAAGAGTTGAACCACAGTAATCCCAGGTGAGCAGATTCCACAGCTGCATAGAAGTCTTATTTTAAAACTCCTAGTGAATACTACAGGAAAACTTTTATGGGAGACAAGATTGCCTGTGTGGGCCGCCACTTTACTACAGCCAACAGAGGCCCAGGGCCACAAAAGGTTGTAAAGGTGGGCTAAAGCTTAGCATGGACCTGGGCAGGAGTTGCAAATAACTGGAGGGGGATCACCCAAAACAATCACATCTCAGCAAACAGGGTATCAGCTGCAGTTGGAGTATTGTGTTCAGTTCCAAAGAATCTCAGGATTAAAATTAGCAAGGGGGTGGTGGGTAGGAAAAAAAAAAAAATAGATGCTTCATTGCTGCCTCAACCCTTCCTTGTCATTGATAAATGCGACGTGGCTCACTTAACACCACTCCACCTTCTTTCATTGCATTACGAAAGCGCTGTACCTAGAACAAGAAATAAAGCATAGGAATAAAGGCAAAAGCATTTTGAAGAATTAAACATTTATTTCAAATATGTATGGATGAAACTGGGAAAATAAGTGCCAATGAACAATAAAATACATGAAGACAGACTGAGCACCACGGACAGGCTGAAAGCTTTTAATGCAACCCGTGTATATTCAAATTCCCACAATCTGTATAATAAGAATAAAAAGTCATTGTGTGTTAGACCATCTATATAAAAACAGAAAAAAGGATGAAGTTTATTGGTGCTAAAACATCCTTCAAAAAGGGGTGAGCCTCCAGCCCCAACATGTATAAGGGGAGCAAACACAACCAACAGAGAATAACGTGTTGGGGATAATGGCTTACACCATGTAGTAGGTGACAGTCTGGATTCTGTGATAAATCCATGAGATTGGCGTTACAACAAAAACAGGTTTTTGGGGGTGCTTAAAGATAAATTACTTGACCTAAATTTTTGAGGAACCAACCAGGAGAGGGGCAATACTGTATTTGGCAATATCAAACAAACAATGTAGAAGTAATATCTAAATGTTCCAGGACGTGAATATTTGCCAACAGTGATCATAACATGGTCTCATTAGAAATAAATTATCCAACGAAGACCTTAAACTTTAGAAAGGCGGATTGTAATAAACTGAGGTCTAAACTACAAGGAATAAATTGGGATGATGTTTTTGCAGGAAAAAAAAATGTAGAAGATAAATGGGCAGTCTTTAAAATAATGTTAGAAAAGCACACTTCTCAGTGGGTAATATGTATAAAAGAAATAAGTCAAAACCAATGTAGCTAAATAAACAGGTAGGGGAGGAAATGGAAAAGAGGCAGGCATTTAGATTCAAATAAGAAGGGACAGAGGCAGCATATCAGAATTATAAGGAAGATAACAAAAATTGCAAAAGGGCAAATCAAATGAGCAAAAATGGATAATGAAAAAAGGATTGCAATAGAAAGTAAGGTCAACCCTAAAAAGTTCTTTAAGTACCTTAATTCCCAAAAAAATAAAATCAGAAGAGAAAATATTGGACCCTTTCAGTGGGATGGGTAGGCAGATTATTGGAGATGAGGAAAAAGCAGAGGTATTAAACAAATGTGTTGCCTATGTTTACCAGAGAAGAATCCATTTCAATTGTAGTGCCGCAGGAGGAAGCCACAACCTCTATATATTAATGAACAATTAGTTAACTGAGGAAGAAGTTCATAGGTGGCTTGATAAAATTAAAGTAAATAAGGCACCAGGCCCCAATGGCATACATTCAAGAGTTCTCAAGGAGTTAAGCTCAGTAATAGCCAAACCATTATAATTAATATTCAAGGACTCCATTTCCACAGGCTCAGTATCAAAAGATTGGCGTAAAGCAGATGTGGTGTCTATATTTAAAAAGGAAGCTAGATCACAACCGGGGAATGGCAGACCTGTAAGCCTGACTTCAATAGTGGGGAAACTACTTGAAGGTTTATTACCGGATAATATTCAGGAATACCTAATGGAAACAAAAATTATTCGTAATAGCATGGATTTAAAAAAGGATAGATCCTGCCAAACTAACCTCATCTGTTTCTTGAGGAGGTAAAGTAGGAAATTAGATCAGGGTAATGCAGTTTATTTGGTCTACTTAGATTTTGCAAAGGCTTTTGATACGGTTCCACACGAAGTTGGTGTACAAAATAAAGAAAATTGGTCTCAGTAAAAAGATATGCACCTGGATTGAAAATTGGTTGAAGGACAGACAACAGAGGGTTGTCATAAATTGAATTTTTTCAGGTTGGGCTAAAGTCGTGAGTGTAGTACCTCAGGGATCGGTACAGGGATCCCTGCTTTAACTTGTTTATTAATGAGCTTGAGGTTGGCATCGAGAGCAGTCTCCATCTTTGCTGATGATACTAAATTGTGTATGGTAGTAAAATCAGAGAAGGACGTAATTTATCTGCAGAAGGACTTGGAGAGACTGGATACTTGGGCAGGTAAATGGCAGATGAGGTTTAATAAAGATACATGTAAGGTTATGCATTTGGGAAGCAAGAATAAACTGGCGATTTACACATTAAATGGGGATAAATTGGGAGAATCATTTGAAAAGGATTTAGGAGTGCTTGTAGACAGCAGGCTTTGCAATAGTGCCCAATGTCATGCAGTAGCTGCAAAGACAAACACGATCTTACCTTGCATTAAACGGGCAATGAATGGAAGTGAAGTAAACTTAATTATGCCCCTTTACAAAGCATTAGTAAGACCACACCTTGAATATGGAGTACAATTTTGGGCACCACTCCTTTGGAAAAGACATTATGGAACTAGAGAGAGTACAGAGAAGAGCCACCAAATTAACAAAGGGGATGGACAATCTAATTAATGAGGATAGGCTAGCTAAATTAGATTTACATTAGAAGAGGCGTCTAAGAGGGGATATGATAACTATATACAAACATATTCGAGTATAAGGAGCTTTCAAAATAACTATTTATCCCAAGAACAGTACAAAGAACTTGGGCCACCCCTTAAGGTTGGAGGAAAGGAAATTTCACCAGCAAAAAAAGTAAAGGAATCTTTAAAGTAAGGGTAGTTACAATGTGGGATTGAATACCCATGGAGACTAATGTTGGATACAATAGACTTGTTAAAAAAAATATATACCAAATAAGTATACATGAGAAGGATGTTGATTTAGGGAGTAATCTGATTTTCAATTTTTGGAGTCAGGAAGGAATTTATTGTTCCCCTTATGAAATATCATTGGATGATATGTCACTGGGGATTTTTGTTTGCCTTCCCCTGGATCAATAAGTATAGATATAGAATAAAGTATCTGTTGTCTAAATTTACCATAGGTTGAACTTGGACGCATATCTTTTTTTCAACCTCATCTACTATGTAACACTGTATAAATAATATGTATTAGATTAACAGAATTGCACTCAGAACTGTAAGTTGATTCAGGCAGAGTGATGATGAGCAATGTCCTGGCTCATAGACTCTCCTGGTCCCAGGTAATCTTTACTGAGTGCAGAGAGGAGGTAGTTGGAGTCTGTGTAGTAGTCCATCTGTGTTCCGCTGTGTCTGCTTCCTTGTTTCGATGTCATGACCGCTATCAAGGTTGGAACCCGGATATGCAGTCAAAGAAGCCTGCACTGACAAGCAAGGCAATGGAGACAGAAGCCGTGTAAGCTCTCTAGACTTTAGAGGATGGTCAGACTTCCTGACTCCTAGTACACTCCAATCCTACGTGTTTCGTTTTGTGATGGAACTTCCTCAGGGATTATGGATGGCAATAGCCACAAGTGTCTTTATATACCCACAATGATTGAGAATGCCCAAAGGTGCAAGTAATAATATCTCAGTCTGACTCTTCTCTGGAAGCTGCCCTCTCCTAGGGTGGCCTTTCCTTCTCCCACACTCCGCGCCCTGATTGCAGGGGTGGAGGCGTGGGGCTCCTGCTCTCCTCTCTCTGCCGTTACCAAACCCTTCCTATTCCTCCCTATCTTTCTTTTCCCTCCTTTGAGGTTCACACAGTCCAGATATTCTCTCCTCTCCCTGTCCACGTGGCAGTCATCTATCGCCCACCAACCGCTACTCATCCCCCTTCTGCCTTCCTCTCATTTTGAATCCTTGCTCTCTTTCTTTCTCTCCTCAGACTCCCCTGTTCTCCTTGGGGACTACAATTGCCACATTGATGACCCCTCTCTCCCTTGGGCTTCCCGCTTTCTATCTCTAACCTCTTCTTTTGGCCTTCCAGTGGACTGAAGCCAGCACCCACAAGGATGGCCACTACCTAGACCTGATTTTCACTAAAAACTTCTCTCTTCGATTTCTCCATTTCCCCTTTTCCTCTCACTGACCATCACCTCATCTCATTTTCTCTCTCTCGCTTCTCTCCATCTCGCCCTCGTTTTTGCAGAAACCTGCGCTGTATTAACCTACCAGCTTTTGATTCCACTTTACGCTCCTCACTCTCCTCTCTCAGTTCTGCTTCAGACCCTGACAACCTGGTCAGAAACTACAACTCTGCCTCATCTTCCTCTCTTGATCTTCATGCCCCGCTTTCTCTCTGCCGTCCTCGCCCTTCTAACCCCAGACCCTGGCTAAATTCCCACACGCGCATGCTGGGTTCCTCCACTCGCGTTCCTCTGAACGCCTCTGGAGGAAATCTCATGCACTCGCAGACTTCCTTCACTAAAAAATGTATGCTGTCCTGTTTCAACTCTGCCCTCTCAGGCTAAACAAACCTACTTTTCATCACTAAACACACAAGTATAACCCACGCCGACTCTTTTCTGTCTTTGACTCTACTCAGACCACCCTCCGCTGCCTCCTCATCTCACCTCAGGACTTTGCTGACTTTAAGGAAAAGGTGAAATCCATAGTCAGAACATCCCATATGTTGCCTCCTCCCATTCCACACCGCTTCCCAACTCTCCTCCTGCCTTTGATTCTTTTTCCGCTATCTCGGAGGAGGATGTGTCACTGCTGATCTCTTCTTCCTCTACCACTTGCCCTCTTGATCCCATTCCACCCCATCTCCTAAAACATCTTGCTCCTTCTATAATCCCTATGCTCACACAGATCTTTAACTCTTCCCTCTACTCTGGTACCTTTCCATCCTCCTTCAAGCATGCAACCGTTACACCATTACTCAAAAACAGCAAGCTTGACCCTACCTGTCCTAACTATCGACCTGTCTCCCTCCTGCCTTTTGCCTCCAACCTCCTTGAACGTCTTGTATTCTCTCGATTGCTACACTTTCCCAACACCTATTCTCTTCTAGACCCTCTACAATCTGGCTTCCGCACTGCTCACTCTACTGAAACAGCCCTCACTAAAATAACTGATGACCTCCATGCTGCCAAAGACAGAGGTCATTACACTCTGCTCATATTACTCAACCTTTCTGCAGCATTTGACACCGTGGATCACCCTCTTCTCCTTCACGTTCTCCATACTCTTGGTATTCGGAACAAAGCTCTATCCTGGATCTCCTCTTACCTCTCCCATCGTACTTTCAGTGTCTCTTTTGCGAACAATTCCTCTATCGACCTCTCTGTGGGGGTACCTCAGGGCTCTGTCCTGGGACCCCTTCTCTTTTCTCTTTACACACTCTCTAGGTGACCTAATCACATCTTTTGGGTTTAAATAACACCTCTATGCTGATGACACAAATGTACCTGTCAACCCCTGACCACACCTGCTATACAGACCAAAGTTTCTGAATGTCTCTCTGGAATCTCATCCTGGATGGCCATCCGCCGACTGAAACTTAACATGGCAAAAACAGAGCTCCTTATACTTCCTCCCAAACATGGCCCTACTACCTCCTTCCACATTACTGTTGGAAATACGATCATACACCCAGTAGCCCAAGCACGCTGCTAAAACTCTGACTCAGGCCCTCATTCTCTCCCGTCTCGATTACTGCAACCTCCTGCCGTTCACCTGTCTCCCCTACAATCTATCCTAACCGCTGCTGCCAGAATCGCTCTACTCTTTCCTAAATCTGTCTCTGCGTCTCCCCTCCTGAAATCCCTCTGCTGGCTTCCGATCAAATCCCGCATCTCACACTCCATTCTCCTTCTCACTTTTAAAGCTTTACACTCTTCTGCCCCTCCTTACATCTCAGCCCTAATTTCTCGCTATGCACCATCCTGACTCTTGCGTTCTTCTCAAGGATGTCTTCTTTCTGCCCCCTTTGTATCTAAAGCTCTCTACCGCCTTAAACCTCTCACTTTCTTCCCCGCACCTTTGGAATGCCCTTCCCCTCAATACCCGACTAGCACCCTCTCTATCCACCTTTAAGACCCACCTTAAGACACATTTGCTTAAAGAAGCATATGAATAGCACTGGATAATGCTTAGCCCCTTGCAGACGCACTTACTAGAATTCCCTCCTACAGTCTCTATATGTTCCCCTACATACCAATTAGATTCTAAGCTCCTCAGGGACTCCTCTTCCTTAATATTACTTTTATGTTTGAAGCACTTATTCCCATGACCTGTTATATATATTATTTGCTATTTATATGATTACAACATGTATTACTACTGTGAAGAGCTATGTACATTTATGGCACTATATAAATAAAGACATACAATACACTGTACATATTCAATAATTATAAAAAACATGAACTCTAGTCATACAATATTAATAAGAAGATGATTTAATGAATAAAATAATCAATAAAATATATATTTTTAAAGGATTCATATAAATACCTAATATTCACACAAATAATATTATAATGTGGTCACTAGATGGCACTATATATGACTAAAATTAAAAACATAAACTCATCAGAAATGATATTACAGACATGAGGGAACGGGTTCCTCACTACCCTTCTGTCATGATAATATCATGAGCTACTAGGTTGTTTAATTCCCTTTGGTGCTTGAGGGGTTAATGAGCTAAACTTGTTTAACAAAATACCAAATGCTGGGTTTGAAACTGGGCAGGACTGTTTCTGTCTGGTCTGAATTTCAAAGTATTCTGTAGAAAGGGGTGGGCTTATGACGGTGCCCTAAGAAAATATTGTATCTAAGTATGGAGGAGTTTGTTACTGGGCAGATCTGACTAGGGGCATGCTTGGATAGCATAGCAGACCTCATCTTCTGAACCAGTGCCTCTCTGGGGAAAATCCATAGCATGTGGTAATGTACTGTATAGGATTTTCTGTTTTACCCCTTTTATTTTAAGAAGCTGTTCTGCCTTATATTGTAATTGTATGTTTATTTTTTAATACCTTTTCTGTAATTCAAGCACTGTATTGTTATATATATTGCTTTGGGCTCTGAATGAACTTTGTGCACGCTGGAGAGAATAACTTGCTATATTCAGGCACATGTTACTACAACTGATTTTGTGTTAAAGTGCATAGTTTTTCCCATAATAAACAGGGACCTGAGGCCCTGGCGGATATTTTAGTCTAAGATCTTTTATCATATCTGCATAACCTCAGGTGGTGGCAGTGGATGGTTATGATGTGCAATTGAGTAGGGGTTAATACTAACTCGCTGGTTCCTTGCAGTGGAAAAAGGGGGGTTGCTAGAGAAGCCTTTGTGTATTAACCCTGGTTGCATATCTAAAGTCACGTGCTCACTTGTGTGCTGTTCATGGCGGTGGTATATTGGGACGGCTTGAGGAGAGATACAACTCATTTGAGGGACCCCTGAGTGGGTGAAAAGTGGGGCAGCTTGCGGGTTGTGTATTGATCCTTGATCCTGTAAGAGGGGATACTGTCCATTTGACGGACCTTTACGGAGGTGAAGAGTGGGTGCGCTTGCGAGCGTCGGTATTAACCCTTGTCCCATATACACGTCGCGTGCTAGCAGGGGGTTGTACGTGACACCTTCCCTCAGGTCTATACGTGTAATATAATTTCTGATGAGTTTATACATCTAATATTAGTATATTACATATTGCTGGCTTTGCTCAGTTTTCACCCTTTACTTCCATCCTCTAGAGAGAATAGTAGAATAGGGTAATTGTCCCCTATGCAATGCTCACAAGGAAAGTCCATGCACAGTTATATCAGAATTGTATATCCAAATAAAACAGCATGTAGAATATGAACCTCCAAACTCCACAATGTCCACAATCAGTGATGTCACTGTAAAACACTTAATAGCCACGCTGTTTGGACTCCCAATAGCCTTAATAAGGTATAACTAACATGGGTGTCACAGGCAAGGGTACAATGATTGAAGTGAAACTGAATAGCTGAGTGGCATGAAAAATGGAGTAAACTCACATGATAGATATGCAGGAGGTCCAGATGCTGTTTGGCGTGCTCCTACCGAGGAGGTTCAAGATGCAGGAAGTCGTGAATGGCGGTGCAGCTGCCTTGGATAAAACTTGAGACTAAAAATTGCAGGGTACTGGGTACAAAGTATTTATTGGCACATAAAAAATAGCAAAGCAGGAACTCTGACGCATTTCAACCGCACAGGCCTTTGTCAAAGAATGTAGTACACAAAACCAATCCACTAAATACCCACAGTTCCCTTCCTAAACCAATGAGTCAGCATGCCCCCTTCTCACGGGCGCTCGATTGCATTAGTTAAATTACAACCGATCT
>NC_134500.1:38172936-38185436 GCF_040206685.1 Ascaphus truei
TGCCTGTCAGTGTGCCAGTGTGCCTGTCAGTGTGCCAGTGTGCCAGCCAGTGTGCCAGTGTGCCAGTCAGTGTGCCAGTCAGTGTGCCAGTGTGCCAGTCAGTGTGCCAGTGTGCCAGTCAGTGTGCCAGTCAGTGTGCCAGTCAGTGTGCCAGTCAGTGTGCCAGTCAGTGTGCCAGTCAGTGTGCCAGTCAGTGTGCCAGTGTGCCAGTCAGTGTGCCAGTGTGCCAGTCAGTGTGCCAGTCAGTGTGCCAGTGTGCCAGTCAGTGTGCCAGTCAGTGTGCCAGTGTGCCAGTCAGTGTGCCAGTGTGCCAGTCAGTGTGCCAGTGTGCCAGTCAGTGTGTCAGTGTGCCAGTGTGCCAGTCAGTGTGCCAGTGTGCCAGTCAGTGTGTCAGTGTGCCAGTGTGCCAGTCAGTGTGCCAGTGTGCCAGTCAGTGTGCCAGTGTGCGTGCCTGTGTGCCAGTG
Source organism: Ascaphus truei (assembly GCF_040206685.1). Taxonomy (NCBI): domain Eukaryota; kingdom Metazoa; phylum Chordata; class Amphibia; order Anura; family Ascaphidae; genus Ascaphus; species Ascaphus truei. The sequence goes on from NC_134500.1 coordinate 38,173,401, forward strand.
TGCGTGCCTGTGTGCCAGTGTGCCTGTCAGTGTGCCTGTCAGTGTGCCTGTGTGCGTGCCTGCCAGTGTGCCTGTCAGTGTGCCAGTCAGTGTGCCAGTCAGTGTGCCAGTCAGTGTGCCTGCCAGTGTGCCTGCCAGTGTGCCTGCCAGTGTGCCTGCCAGTGTGGCAGTGTGCCTGTCAGTGTGCCAGTCAGTGTGCCAGTGTGCCAGTCAGTGTGCCAGTCAGATTGCCAGTGTGCCAGTCAGTGTGCCAGTGTGCCAGTCAGTGTGCCAGTGTGCCTGTGTGCGTGCCTGTCAGTGTGCCTGTGCGTGCCTGTCAGTGTGCCTGTCAGTGTGCCTGCCAGTGTGCCTGCCAGTGTGCCTGTCAGTGTGCCAGTGTGCCTGTCAGTGTGCCAGTGTGCCTGTCAGTGTGCCAGTGTGCCAGCCAGTGTGCCTGTCAGTGTGCCAGTGTGCCAGTCAGTGTGCCAGTGTGCCAGTCAGTGTGCCAGTCAGTGTGCCAGTGTGCCAGTCAGTGTGCCAGTCAGTGTGCCAGTGTGCCAGTCAGTGTGCCAGTGTGCCAGTCAGTGTGCCAGTGTGCCAGTCAGTGTGCCAGTCAGTGTGCCAGTCAGTGTGCCAGTGTGCCAGTCAGTGTGCCAGTCAGTGTGCCAGTGTGCCAGTCAGTGTGCCAGTGTGCCAGTCAGTGTGCCAGTGTGCCAGTCAGTGTGCCAGTGTGCCAGTCAGTGTGCCAGTGTGCCAGTCAGTGTGCCAGTGTGCCAGTCAGTGTGCCAGTGTGCCAGTCAGTGTGCCAGTGTGCCAGTCAGTGTGCCAGTGTGCCAGTCAGTGTGTCAGTCAGTGTGCCAGTGTGCCAGTCAGTGTGCCAGTCAGTGTGTCAGTCAGTGTGCCAGTGTGCCAGTCAGTGTGCCAGTCAGTGTGCCAGTCAGTGTGCCAGTCAGTGTGCCAGTCAGTGTGCCAGTCAGTGTGCCAGTCAGTGTGCCAGTCAGTGTGCCAGTCAGTGTGCCAGTCAGTGTGCCAGTCAGTGTGCCAGTCAGTGTGCCAGTCAGTGTGCCAGTCAGTGTGCCAGTCAGTGTGCCAGTGTGCCAGTCAGTGTGCCAGTGTGCCAGTCAGTGTGCCAGTGTGCCAGTCAGTGTGCCAGTGTGCGTGCCTGTGTGCCAGTGTGCGTGCCTGTGTGCCAGTCAGTGTGCCTGTCAGTGTGCCTGTGTGCGTGCCTGTCAGTGTGCCTGCCAGTGTGCCTGTCAGTGTGCCAGTGTGCCTGTCAGTGTGCCAGTGTGCCTGTCAGTGTGCCAGTCAGTGTGCCTGCCAGTGTGCCTGCCAGTGTGCCTGCCAGTGTGCCTGCCAGTGTGCCTGCCTGTGTGCCTGCCTGTGTGCCTGCCAGTGTGCCTGCCAGTGTGCCTGCCAGTGTGCCTGCCAGTGTGCCTGCCAGTGTGCCTGCCAGTGTGCCTGCCAGTGTGCCAGTGTGCCAGTGTGCCTGTCAGTGTGCCTGTCAGTGTGCCAGTGTGCCTGTCAGTGTGCCAGTGTGCCTGTCAGTGTGTCAGTGTGCCAGTGTGCCTGTCAGTGTGCCTGTCAGTGTGCCTGTCAGTGTGCCTGTGTGCCTGTCAGTGTGCCTGTCAGTGTGCCAGTGTGCCTGTCAGTGTGCCTGTCAGTGTGCCTGTCAGTGTGCCTGTCAGTGTGCCTGTCAGTGTGCCAGTGTGCCTGTCAGTGTGCCTGTCAGTGTGCCAGTCAGTGTGCCTGTCAGTGTGCCTGTCAGTGTGCCTGTCAGTGTGCCTGTCAGTGTGCCTGTCAGTGTGCCTGTCAGTGTGCCAGTGTGCCTGTCAGTGTGCCAGTGTGCCAGTCAGTGTGCCAGTCAGTGTGCCAGTCAGTGTGCCAGTCAGTGTGCCAGTGTGCCTGTCAGTGTGCCAGTGTGCCAGTCAGTGTGCCTGTCAGTGTGTCAGTGTGCCAGTGTGCCTGTCAGTGTGCCTGTCAGTGTGCCAGTGTGCCAGTCAGTGTGCCTGTCAGTGTGCCAGTGTGCCAGTCAGTGTGCCTGTCAGTGTGCCAGTGTGCCAGTCAGTGTGCCAGTCAGTGTGCCAGTGTGCCAGTCAGTGTGCCAGTCAGTGTGCCAGTCAGTGTGCCAGTGTGCCTGTCAGTGTGCCAGTGTGCCTGTCAGTGTGTCAGTGTGCCAGTCAGTGTGCCTGTCAGTGTGCCAGTGTGCCAGTCAGTGTGCCAGTCAGTGTGCCAGTCAGTGTGCCAGTCAGTGTGCCAGTCAGTGTGCCAGTCAGTGTGCCAGTCAGTGTGCCAGTCAGTGTGCCAGTCAGTGTGCCAGTCAGTGTGCCAGTCAGTGTGCCTGTCAGTGTGCCAGTGTGCCTGTCAGTGTGTCAGTGTGCCAGTGTGCCTGTCAGTGTGCCTGTCAGTGTGTCAGTGTGTCAGTGTGCCAGTGTGCCTGTCAGTGTGCCTGTCAGTGTGCCAGTGTGCCAGTCAGTGTGCCTGTCAGTGTGCCAGTGTGCCAGTCAGTGTGCCAGTCAGTGTGCCAGTCAGTGTGCCAGTCAGTGTGCCAGTCAGTGTGCCAGTCAGTGTGCCAGTCAGTGTGCCAGTCAGTGTGCCAGTCAGTGTGCCAGTCAGTGTGCCAGTCAGTGTGCCAGTCAGTGTGCCAGTGTGCCAGTCAGTGTGCCAGTCAGTGTGCCAGTCAGTGTGCCAGTCAGTGTGCCAGTCAGTGTGCCAGTCAGTGTGCCAGTCAGTGTGCCAGTCAGTGTGCCAGTCAGTGTGCCAGTCAGTGTGCCAGTCAGTGTGCCAGTGTGCCAGTCAGTGTGCCAGTCAGTGTGCCAGTGTGCCTGTCAGTGTGCCAGTGTGCCTGTCAGTGTGTCAGTGTGCCAGTGTGCCTGTCAGTGTGCCTGTCAGTGTGTCAGTGTGTCAGTGTGCCAGTGTGCCTGTCAGTGTGCCAGTCAGTGTGCCAGTCAGTGTGCCAGTCAGTGTGCCAGTCAGTGTGCCAGTCAGTGTGCCTGTCAGTGTGCCTGTCAGTGTGCCAGTGTGCCTGTCAGTGTGCCAGTGTGCCAGTCAGTGTGCCAGTCAGTGTGCCAGTCAGTGTGCCAGTCAGTGTGCCAGTGTGCCTGTCAGTGTGCCAGTGTGCCTGTCAGTGTGCCTGTCAGTGTGTCAGTGTGCCAGTGTGCCTGTCAGTGTGCCTGTCAGTGTGCCAGTGTGCCAGTCAGTGTGCCTGTCAGTGTGCCAGTGTGCCAGTCAGTGTGCCTGTCAGTGTGCCAGTGTGCCAGTCAGTGTGCCAGTCAGTGTGCCAGTGTGCCAGTCAGTGTGCCAGTCAGTGTGCCAGTCAGTGTGCCAGTCAGTGTGCCAGTGTGCCTGTCAGTGTGCCAGTGTGCCTGTCAGTGTGCCTGTCAGTGTGCCAGTGTGCCAGTCAGTGTGCCTGTCAGTGTGCCAGTGTGCCAGTCAGTGTGCCAGTCAGTGTGCCAGTCAGTGTGCCAGTCAGTGTGCCAGTCAGTGTGCCAGTCAGTGTGCCAGTCAGTGTGCCAGTCAGTGTGCCAGTCAGTGTGCCAGTGTGCCTGTCAGTGTGTCAGTGTGCCAGTGTGCCTGTCAGTGTGCCTGTCAGTGTGTCAGTGTGTCAGTGTGCCAGTGTGCCTGTCAGTGTGCCTGTCAGTGTGCCAGTGTGCCAGTCAGTGTGCCAGTCAGTGTGCCAGTCAGTGTGCCAGTCAGTGTGCCAGTCAGTGTGCCAGTCAGTGTGCCAGTCAGTGTGCCAGTCAGTGTGCCAGTCAGTGTGCCAGTGTGCCAGTCAGTGTGCCAGTCAGTGTGCCAGTCAGTGTGCCAGTCAGTGTGCCAGTCAGTGTGCCAGTCAGTGTGCCAGTCAGTGTGCCAGTCAGTGTGCCAGTCAGTGTGCCAGTCAGTGTGCCAGTCAGTGTGCCAGTCAGTGTGCCAGTCAGTGTGCCAGTCAGTGTGCCAGTGTGCCAGTCAGTGTGCCAGTCAGTGTGCCAGTCAGTGTGCCAGTGTGCCTGTCAGTGTGCCAGTGTGCCTGTCAGTGTGTCAGTGTGCCAGTGTGCCTGTCAGTGTGCCTGTCAGTGTGTCAGTGTGTCAGTGTGCCAGTGTGCCAGTCAGTGTGCCAGTCAGTGTGCCAGTCAGTGTGCCAGTCAGTGTGCCAGTCAGTGTGCCAGTCAGTGTGCCAGTCAGTGTGCCAGTCAGTGTGCCTGTCAGTGTGCCAGTCAGTGTGCCAGTCAGTGTGCCAGTCAGTGTGCCAGTCAGTGTGCCAGTCAGTGTGCCAGTCAGTGTGCCAGTCAGTGTGCCAGTCAGTGTGCCAGTCAGTGTGCCAGTCAGTGTGCCAGTCAGTGTGCCAGTCAGTGTGCCAGTCAGTGTGCCAGTCAGTGTGCCAGTCAGTGTGCCAGTCAGTGTGCCAGTCAGTGTGCCAGTCAGTGTGCCTGTCAGTGTGCCTGTCAGTGTGCCTGTCAGTGTGCCTGTGTGCCTGTCAGTGTGCCTGTGTGCCTGTCAGTGTGCCAGTGTGCCTGTCAGTGTGCCAGTGTGCCTGTCAGTGTGCCAGTGTGCCAGCCAGTGTGCCTGTCAGTGTGCCAGTGTGCCAGTCAGTGTGCCAGTGTGCCAGTCAGTGTGCCAGTCAGTGTGCCAGTGTGCCAGTCAGTGTGCCAGTCAGTGTGCCAGTGTGCCAGTCAGTGTGCCAGTGTGCCAGTCAGTGTGCCAGTCAGTGTGCCAGTCAGTGTGCCAGTGTGCCAGTCAGTGTGCCAGTGTGCCAGTCAGTGTGCCAGTCAGTGTGCCAGTGTGCCAGTCAGTGTGCCAGTCAGTGTGCCAGTGTGCCAGTCAGTGTGCCAGTGTGCCAGTCAGTGTGCCAGTGTGCCAGTCAGTGTGCCAGTGTGCCAGTCAGTGTGCCAGTGTGCCAGTCAGTGTGCCAGTGTGTCAGTCAGTGTGCCAGTGTGCCAGTCAGTGTGCCAGTCAGTGTGTCAGTCAGTGTGCCAGTGTGCCAGTCAGTGTGCCAGTGTGCCAGTCAGTGTGCCAGTCAGTGTGCCAGTCAGTGTGCCAGTCAGTGTGCCAGTCAGTGTGCCAGTCAGTGTGCCAGTCAGTGTGCCAGTCAGTGTGCCAGTCAGTGTGCCAGTCAGTGTGCCAGTCAGTGTGCCAGTCAGTGTGCCAGTCAGTGTGCCAGTGTGCCAGTCAGTGTGCCAGTGTGCCAGTCAGTGTGCCAGTGTGCGTGCCTGTGTGCCAGTGTGCGTGCCTGTGTGCCAGTCAGTGTGCCTGTCAGTGTGCCTGTGTGCGTGCCTGTCAGTGTGCCTGCCAGTGTGCCTGTCAGTGTGCCAGTGTGCCTGTCAGTGTGCCAGTGTGCCTGTCAGTGTGCCAGTCAGTGTGCCTGCCAGTGTGCCTGCCAGTGTGCCTGCCAGTGTGCCTGCCAGTGTGCCTGCCAGTGTGCCTGCCAGTGTGCCTGCCAGTGTGCCTGCCAGTGTGCCTGCCAGTGTGCCAGTGTGCCTGTCAGTGTGCCTGTCAGTGTGCCAGTGTGCCTGTCAGTGTGCCAGTGTGCCTGTCAGTGTGTCAGTGTGTCAGTGTGCCAGTGTGCCTGTCAGTGTGCCTGTCAGTGTGCCTGTCAGTGTGCCTGTCAGTGTGCCTGTGTGCCTGTCAGTGTGCCTGTCAGTGTGCCAGTGTGCCTGTCAGTGTGCCTGTCAGTGTGCCTGTCAGTGTGCCTGTCAGTGTGCCAGTGTGCCTGTCAGTGTGCCTGTCAGTGTGCCAGTCAGTGTGCCTGTCAGTGTGCCTGTCAGTGTGCCTGTCAGTGTGCCTGTCAGTGTGCCTGTCAGTGTGCCTGTCAGTGTGCCAGTGTGCCTGTCAGTGTGCCAGTGTGCCAGTCAGTGTGCCAGTCAGTGTGCCAGTCAGTGTGCCAGTCAGTGTGCCAGTCAGTGTGCCAGTGTGCCTGTCAGTGTGCCAGTGTGCCTGTCAGTGTGCCTGTCAGTGTGTCAGTGTGCCAGTGTGCCTGTCAGTGTGCCTGTCAGTGTGCCTGTCAGTGTGCCAGTCAGTGTGCCTGTCAGTGTGCCAGTGTGCCAGTGTGCCAGTCAGTGTGCCAGTCAGTGTGCCAGTGTGCCAGTCAGTGTGCCAGTCAGTGTGCCAGTCAGTGTGCCAGTGTGCCTGTCAGTGTGCCAGTGTGCCTGTCAGTGTGTCAGTGTGCCAGTGTGCCAGTCAGTGTGCCTGTCAGTGTGCCAGTGTGCCAGTCAGTGTGCCAGTCAGTGTGCCAGTCAGTGTGCCAGTCAGTGTGCCAGTCAGTGTGCCAGTCAGTGTGCCAGTCAGTGTGCCAGTCAGTGTGCCAGTCAGTGTGCCAGTCAGTGTGCCAGTCAGTGTGCCAGTCAGTGTGCCTGTCAGTGTGCCAGTGTGCCTGTCAGTGTGTCAGTGTGCCAGTGTGCCTGTCAGTGTGCCTGTCAGTGTGTCAGTGTGTCAGTGTGCCAGTGTGCCTGTCAGTGTGCCTGTCAGTGTGCCAGTGTGCCAGTCAGTGTGCCAGTCAGTGTGCCAGTCAGTGTGCCAGTCAGTGTGCCAGTCAGTGTGCCAGTCAGTGTGCCAGTGTGCCAGTCAGTGTGCCAGTCAGTGTGCCAGTCAGTGTGCCAGTCAGTGTGCCAGTCAGTGTGCCAGTCAGTGTGCCAGTCAGTGTGCCAGTCAGTGTGCCAGTCAGTGTGCCAGTCAGTGTGCCAGTGTGCCAGTCAGTGTGCCAGTCAGTGTGCCAGTCAGTGTGCCAGTCAGTGTGCCAGTGTGCCTGTCAGTGTGCCAGTGTGCCTGTCAGTGTGTCAGTGTGCCAGTGTGCCTGTCAGTGTGCCTGTCAGTGTGTCAGTGTGTCAGTGTGCCAGTGTGCCTGTCAGTGTGCCAGTCAGTGTGCCAGTCAGTGTGCCAGTCAGTGTGCCAGTCAGTGTGCCAGTCAGTGTGCCTGTCAGTGTGCCTGTCAGTGTGCCAGTGTGCCTGTCAGTGTGCCAGTGTGCCAGTCAGTGTGCCAGTCAGTGTGCCAGTCAGTGTGCCAGTCAGTGTGCCAGTGTGCCTGTCAGTGTGCCAGTGTGCCTGTCAGTGTGCCTGTCAGTGTGTCAGTGTGCCAGTGTGCCTGTCAGTGTGCCTGTCAGTGTGCCAGTGTGCCAGTCAGTGTGCCTGTCAGTGTGCCAGTGTGCCAGTCAGTGTGCCTGTCAGTGTGCCAGTGTGCCAGTCAGTGTGCCAGTCAGTGTGCCAGTGTGCCAGTCAGTGTGCCAGTCAGTGTGCCAGTCAGTGTGCCAGTCAGTGTGCCAGTGTGCCTGTCAGTGTGCCAGTGTGCCTGTCAGTGTGTCAGTGTGCCAGTGTGCCAGTCAGTGTGCCAGTGTGCCAGTCAGTGTGCCAGTCAGTGTGCCAGTCAGTGTGCCAGTCAGTGTGCCAGTCAGTGTGCCAGTCAGTGTGCCAGTCAGTGTGCCAGTCAGTGTGCCAGTCAGTGTGCCAGTCAGTGTGCCAGTCAGTGTGCCAGTCAGTGTGCCAGTCAGTGTGCCAGTCAGTGTGCCAGTCAGTGTGCCTGTCAGTGTGCCAGTGTGCCTGTCAGTGTGTCAGTGTGCCAGTGTGCCTGTCAGTGTGCCTGTCAGTGTGTCAGTGTGTCAGTGTGCCAGTGTGCCTGTCAGTGTGCCTGTCAGTGTGCCAGTGTGCCAGTCAGTGTGCCAGTCAGTGTGCCAGTCAGTGTGCCAGTCAGTGTGCCAGTCAGTGTGCCAGTCAGTGTGCCAGTGTGCCAGTCAGTGTGCCAGTCAGTGTGCCAGTCAGTGTGCCAGTCAGTGTGCCAGTCAGTGTGCCAGTCAGTGTGCCAGTCAGTGTGCCAGTCAGTGTGCCAGTCAGTGTGCCAGTCAGTGTGCCAGTCAGTGTGCCAGTCAGTGTGCCAGTCAGTGTGCCAGTCAGTGTGCCAGTCAGTGTGCCAGTGTGCCAGTCAGTGTGCCAGTCAGTGTGCCAGTCAGTGTGCCAGTGTGCCTGTCAGTGTGCCAGTGTGCCAGTGTGCCTGTCAGTGTGTCAGTGTGCCAGTGTGCCTGTCAGTGTGCCTGTCAGTGTGTCAGTGTGTCAGTGTGCCAGTGTGCCAGTCAGTGTGCCAGTCAGTGTGCCAGTCAGTGTGCCAGTCAGTGTGCCAGTCAGTGTGCCAGTCAGTGTGCCAGTCAGTGTGCCAGTCAGTGTGCCAGTCAGTGTGCCAGTCAGTGTGCCAGTCAGTGTGCCAGTCAGTGTGCCAGTCAGTGTGCCAGTCAGTGTGCCAGTCAGTGTGCCAGTCAGTGTGCCAGTCAGTGTGCCAGTCAGTGTGCCAGTCAGTGTGCCAGTCAGTGTGCCAGTCAGTGTGCCAGTCAGTGTGCCAGTCAGTGTGCCAGTCAGTGTGCCAGTCAGTGTGCCAGTCAGTGTGCCTGTCAGTGTGCCTGTCAGTGTGCCTGTCAGTGTGCCTGTGTGCCTGTCAGTGTGCCTGTGTGCCTGTCAGTGTGCCAGTGTGCCTGTCAGTGTGCCAGTGTGCCTGTCAGTGTGCCAGTGTGCCTGTCAGTGTGCCTGTCAGTGTGCCTGTCAGTGTGCCTGTCAGTGTGCCTGTCAGTGTGCCTGTCAGTGTGCCTGTCAGTGTGCCTGTCAGTGTGCCTGTCAGTGTGCCTGTCAGCGTGTCAGTGTGCCTGTCAGCGTGCCAGTGTGCCTGTCAGTGTGCCTGTCAGTGTGCCTGTCAGCGTGCCTGTCAGCGTGCCAGTGTGCCTGTCAGCGTGCCTGTCAGTGTGCCTGTGTGCGTGCCAGTCAGCGTGCCTGTCAGCGTGCCTGTCAGCGTGCCTGCCAGTGTGCCTGCCAGTGTGCCTGTCAGTGTGCCAGTGTGCCTGTCAGTGTGCCAGTGTGCCTGTCAGTGTGCCAGTGTGCCTGTCAGTGTGCCAGTGTGCCTGTCAGTGTGCCTGCCAGTGTGCCTGCCAGTGTGCCTGCCAGTGTGCCTGCCAGTGTGCCTGTCAGTGTGCCTGTCAGTGTGCCTGTCAGTGTGCCTGTCAGTGTGCCTGTCAGTGTGCCTGTCAGTGTGCCTGTGTGCCAGTCAGTGTGCCTGTCAGTGTGCCAGTGTGCCTGTCAGTGTGCCTGTCAGTGTGCCTGTCAGTGTGCCTGTCAGTGTGCCTGTCAGTGTGCCTGTCAGTGTGCCAGTCAGTGTGCCAGTGTGCCTGTCAGTGTGCCAGTGTGCCTGTCAGTGTGCCTGTGTGCCTGTCAGTGTGCCTGTGTGCCTGTCAGCGTGCCTGTGTGCCTGTCAGCGTGCCAGTGTGCCTGTCAGTGTGCCTGTCAGCGTGCCTGTCAGCGTGCCTGTCAGCGTGCCAGTGTGCCTGTCAGTGTGCCTGTGTGCGTGCCAGTCAGCGTGCCTGTCAGCGTGCCTGTCAGCGTGCCTGTCAGTGTGCCTGCCAGTGTGCCTGTCAGTGTGCCTGTCAGTGTGCCAGTGTGCCTGTCAGTGTGCCTGTCAGTGTGCCTGTCAGTGTGCCTGTCAGTGTGCCAGTGTGCCTGTCAGTGTGCCAGTGTGCCTGCCAGTGTGCCTGTGTGCCTGTCAGTGTGCCTGTGTGCCTGTCAGTGTGCCTGTCAGTGTGCCAGTGTGCCTGTCAGTGTGCCTGTCAGTGTGCCAGTGTGCCTGTCAGTGTGCCTGTCAGTGTGCCTGTCAGTGTGCCAGTGTGCCTGCCAGTGTGCCAGTGTGCCTGTCAGTGTGCCAGTCAGTGTGCCAGTGTGCCTGCCAGTGTGCCAGTGTGCCTGTCAGTGTGCCAGTGTGCCAGTCAGTGTGCCAGTGTGCCTGTCAGTGTGCCAGTGTGCCTGTCAGTGTGCCAGTGTGCCTGTCAGTGTGCCAGTGTGCCAGCCAGTGTGCCTGTCAGTGTGCCTGTCAGTGTGCCAGTGTGCCTGTCAGTGTGCCAGTGTGCCTGTCAGTGTGCCAGTGTGCCAGTCAGTGTGCCAGTGTGCCAGTCAGTGTGCCAGTCAGTGTGCCAGTCAGTGTGCCAGTGTGCCAGTCAGTGTGCCAGTGTGCCAGTCAGTGTGCCAGTGTGCCAGTCAGTGTGCCAGTCAGTGTGCCAGTGTGCCAGTCAGTGTGCCAGTCAGTGTGCCAGTGAGTGTGCCAGTGAGTGTGCCAGTGTACCAGTCAGTGTGCCAGTGTGCCAGTCAGTGTGCCAGTGTGCCAGTCAGTGTGCCAGTCAGTGTGCCAGTCAGTGTGCCAGTCAGTGTGCCAGTCAGTGTGCCAGTGTGCCAGTCAGTGTGCCAGTGTGCCAGTCAGTGTGCCAGTCAGTGTGCCAGTGTGCCAGTCAGTGTGCCAGTCAGTGTGCCAGTGTGCCAGTCAGTGTGCCAGTCAGTGTGCCCGTGTGCCAGTCAGTGTGCCAGTCAGTGTGCCCGTGTGCCAGTCAGTGTGCCCGTGTGCCAGTCAGTGTGCCTGTGTGCGTGCCTGTGTGCCTGTCAGTGTGCCTGTCAGTGTGCCTGTCAGTGTGCCTGTCAGTGTGCCTGTGTGCGTGCCTGTGTGCGTGCCTGTGTGCGTGCCAGTCAGTGTGCCAGTCAGTGTGCCTGCCAGTGTGCCTGTCAGTGTGCCTGTCAGTGTGCCTGTCAGTGTGCCTGTCAGTGTGCCTGCCAGTGTGCCTGTCAGTGTGCCTGCCAGTGTGCCTGTCAGTGTGCCAGTGTGCCAGTCAGTGTGCCAGTGTGCCAGTCAGTGTGCCAGTCAGTGTGCCAGTCAGTGTGCCAGTCAGTGTGCCAGTCAGTGTGCCAGTCAGTGTGCCAGTCAGTGTGCCAGTCAGTGTGCCAGTCAGTGTGCCAGTCAGTGTGCCTGTCAGTGTGCCTGTCAGTGTGCCAGTGTGCCTGTCAGTGTGCCAGTGTGCCTGTCAGTGTGCCAGTCAGTGTGCCAGTGTGCCAGTCAGTGTACCAGTGTGCCTGTCAGTGTGCCAGTCAGTGTGCCAGTGTGCCAGTCAGTGTACCAGTGTGCCTGTCAGTGTGCCAGTCAGTGTGCCAGTCAGTGTGCCAGTCAGTGTGCCAGTCAGTGTGCCAGTCAGTGTGCCAGTCAGTGTGCCAGTCAGTGTGCCAGTCAGTGTGCCAGTCAGTGTGCCAGTCAGTGTGCCAGTCAGTGTGCCAGTCAGTTTGCCAGTCAGTGTGCCAGTCAGTGTGCCTGTCAGTGTGCCAGTCAGTGTGCCAGTGTGCCTGTCAGTGTGCCTGTCAGTGTGCCAGTCAGTGTGCCAGTGTGCCTGTCAGTGTGCCAGTCAGTGTGCCAGTGTGCCAGTCAGTGTGCCAGTGTGCCAGTCAGTGTGCCAGTGTGCCTGTCAGTGTGCCAGTCAGTGTGCCAGTCAGTGTGCCAGTGTGCCTGTCAGTGTGCCAGTCAGTGTGCCAGTGTGCCAGTCAGTGTGCCAGTGTGCCAGTCAGTGTGCCAGTGTGCCTGTCAGTGTGCCAGTCAGTGTGCCAGTCAGTGTGCCAGTGTGCCTGTCAGTGTGCCAGTCAGTGTGCCAGTGTGCCTGTCAGTGTGCCAGTGTGCCAGTCAGTGTGCCAGTGTGCCAGTCAGTGTGCCAGTCAGTGTGCCAGTGTGCCTGCCAGTGTGCCTGCCAGTGTGCCTGTCAGTGTGCCAGTCAGTGTGCCAGTCAGTGTGCCAGTCAGTGTGCCAGTCAGTGTGCCAGTCAGTGTGCCAGTCAGTGTGTCAGTGTGCCAGTCAGTGTGCCAGTGTGCCTGTCAGTGTGCCAGTCAGTGTGCCAGTGTGCCTGTCAGTGTGCCAGTCAGTGTGCCAGTCAGTGTACCAGTGTGCCTGCCAGTGTGCCAGTGTGCCTGCCAGTGTGCCTGCCAGTGTGCCTGTCAGTGTGCCTGCCAGTGTGCCTGTCAGTGTGCCAGTCAGTGTGCCAGTCAGTGTGCCAGTCAGTGTGCCAGTCAGTGTGCCAGTCAGTGTGCCAGTGTGCCTGTCAGTGTGCCAGTGTGCCTGTCAGTGTGCCAGTCAGTGTGCCAGTGTGCCTGTCAGTGTGCCAGTCAGTGTGCCAGTGTGCCTGTCAGTGTGCCAGTGTGCCAGTCAGTGTGCCAGTGTGCCAGTCAGTGTGCCAGTGTGCCTATCAGTGTGCCAGTCAGTGTGCCAGTGTGCCAGTCAGTGTGCCAGTGTGCCAGTCAGTGTGCCAGTGTGCCAGTCAG
>NC_134500.1:38190436-38205436 GCF_040206685.1 Ascaphus truei
TGCTCTCCCATAAATCCATAAATAAATTTGCATATGATGGGGCAAAAGATGTCCCCATTGCAGTACCCCGTGACTGAAGAAAAAAGTGTGTATCAAACATAAAATTGTGCGTTAGTAAAAACATAATTGAATCTAACAAAAATATGTTTTGTGCTCCAGAAAAATTTGATTTGTGTAAATAGTATCGGACAGCAGCCATCCCCTGATCATGATCAATAATGCTATAAAGCGACGAGACAGCCATTGTCACCCACCGGAAACATGGAGACCACTCGACTTCACTCAAAGCTTTAATGAGATCAACTGTGTCTCTAATGTAAGAGGGTAAATGTTTGACCAGTGGTTGCAGAAATGAGTCTACGTACTGAAACAGACCATCTCCCAAAGATCCAATGCTGGAGATGATGGGCCGGCCCGTAGGGTTCTCCAGCGATTTGTGGATCCTTGGGAGTGTCCTATAGTGCCGATATTTCACCATCTCCCAAAAATCCACAAATCACTGGAGAATCCTCCGGAGCGGCCCATCATCAGATCTTTGGGAGATTGTCTGTCTCGGTACGTAGATGCATTTCTGCAACCACTGGTCAAACATTTACCCTCTTACATTAGAGACACAGTTTATCACATTAAAGCTTGAGTGAAGTCGAGTGGTCTCCATCTTTCCGGTGGGTGAGGTTAAGTTATGTTTCTAATCTTCAGTATGATTTGAGACTTATTAATGGTCTCTTAGCCGATACATCACGGAGGAGGAGGGTTTGTTTACCTCCCCGTGCGACATGCTGGCTTGTATAGATCAGCTGTAATTTAACTAATGCAATCGAACGCCTGTGAGAAGGGGGCGTGCTGACTCATTGGTTGAGAGCGCCGATGCGTCAAGGTTGAGGAAGGGAACTGTGGGCATTTAATTAGTGGATTGGTTTTGTGTACTACATTCTTTGACAAAGGCCTGTGCGGCTGAAAAACGTCAGAGTTCCTGCTTTGCTGTTTTTTTATGTGCCAATAAATACTTTTGTACCCAGCACCCTGCAATTTTTGGTCTCAAGTTTTATCCAAGGCAGCTGCACCGCTATTCACGACTTCCTGCATCCTCTAGAGAGCCTGCACGGCTCCTATCACCACTGCCTTGCCTGTCAGTGCAGGCTTCTTTGACTGCATATCCAGGTTCCAGCCTTGAGCGCCGTCACGTCGTCGGAACCAGGAAGCGGAGCACAGAAAGACTACTACACAGACTCCAACTCCCTCCTGTCTGTACACAGAAAAGACTACCTGGGACCAGGGTCTATGAGCCAGGACATTGATCATCATCACTCTGCCCGAGTCAACTTACGTTTGTTTGCAAGTGCAATTCTGTTCAACCAATATTATTTATACAGTATTACACTATTGTTTTTCCTTTCCTTCATTCCAGTATCCATATTTCTTCCACTGCTTATTGAACTTATTACAGCATCCAGACTGTCACCTACTACATAGTGCAAGCCATTATCCCCAACAAGTCAGGTGACATTATAGAAGTATATAAGAAAGCACACAGCAGCCTTGCAAGCTGCAGCCATGTTTGAAGTAGCCAGTTTAAAGTAGAATGTTAGTGCTGAAGTTTAAAAGGAAGTTCAAAAAGGAGAGAAAAAGTGGACAACACCTACTGGCCCCGATTCCTGCATTTGACCTACATGGAAAGGAGGATATCATCTCTCCCAGACTGTACATCAACAACTATTGCTGTGATGCTACCTTAAATTTTTATATTTGCTGTGACCTCACTTCATTTCAAATTATGCACTTCCTTCCACCAGCCTCATTTTGTCTCTATTCATATATCTCCATCTCTCCTTTCTTATCCGCTTCTCAGTTCACATGAACTCCTTTTTTACCTGCACCCTCTCTCACTACACAGCTGTACCCCCTGCACTAAAACACACCCCTACAAATCATCCTCCCACATCCTCTCTTTCTATCCATGCTTCTCCTCCTTGCTTCTGGGTATCTCTCCCCCAATCCTGGTCCCCGCTTTATTTCTACATGCCCTCGTCCTCACCACCCACATGCAACTTCTACTCATTCTGGTGTGAACCCCTCTAACCTCATAACCATCCCGTCACCCTCCCCCCTCTCTCCTGTGCCCTTTGGAATGCTCACTCCCTTTCTAACAAGTGCCTCTCTGTGCATGACTTTTCTCTCCCACTCTCTGGTCCTATTTGCTATAACTGAGACCTGGCTCACTCAGTCTGTTACAGGTGAAGAAATTTCCACCAGAAGAACTGGGATGATCTTTCATTCTGTCTTCCACAGAAAAGAAGCTTTAAGTGGCTTGAAACATAAATTCATTTTCGATCCCTCACAAAACGAGCGAAGCACTTAGAATAATTTTTATATATGAGTACATTTTGACAAAATAGTACAAAATATAAGATTTCAGAGAAAACAGTACAGTAAGCTATGAGTGCGTCTTCATATTACATAGTTACATAGTAGATGAGGTTGAAAAAAGACTTCCGTCCATCAAGTTCAACCTATGCTAAATTTAGACAACAGATACGTTATCCTATATCTATACTTATTGATCAAGAGGAAGGCAAACAAAAAAAACCATTAAGAGGAAAAATTAATTCCTTCCTGACTCCAAGAATTGGCAATCGGAATAATCCCTGGATACTTATTTGGTATATCCCTGTATACCTTTCCCATCTAAAAAGATGTCCAACCTTTTTTCGAACAAATCTATTGTATCTGTCATCACAGTCTCCATGGGTAATGAATTCCACATTTTAACTGTCCTTACTGTAAAGAACCCTTTCCTTTGTTGCTGGTGAAATTTTCTTTCTTCCAACCTTAAGGGATGGCCCCGAGTCCTTTGTACTGCCCGTGGGATGACTAGTTCTTTTGAAAGCTACTTGTATTGTCCCTGAATATATTTGTATATAGTTATCATATCCCCTCTTAGACGCCTCTTTTCTAATGTAAATAAATATAATTTAGCTAGCCTCTCCTCATAAGTTAGAATGTCCACCCCCTTTATTAATTTGGTGGCTCTTCTCTGCACTCTCTCTAGTTTCATAATGTCTTTTCTTAGGATTGGTGCCTAAAATTGTACTCCATATTCAAGGTGTGGTCTTACTAATGCTTTGTAAAGGGGAACAATTATGTTTACTTCCCTTCCATCCATTGCCCGTTTGATGCAAGATAAGATCGTGTTTGCCTTTGCAGCTACTGCATGACATTGGGCACTATTGCTAAGCCTGCTGTCTACAAGCACTCCTAAATCCTTCTCCATCAAGGATTCCCCCAACATATCTCCATTTAATTTGTAAGTTGCCTTTTTATTCTTGTATCCCAAATGCATAACCTTACATTTATCTGTATTAAACCTCATTTGCCATTTACCTGCCCACGTTTCCCGTCTCTCCAAGTCCTTCTGAAGAGAAATTACATCCTGCTCTGATTCTATTACCTTACACAATTTAGTATCATCAGCAAAGATGGAGACTTTGCTCTCGATCCCAACCTCAAGGTCATTAATAAACAAGTTAAAAAGCAGGGGTCCCAGTACCGATCCCTGAGGTACTCCACTCACGACTTTAGCCCAACCTGAAAAAGTTCCATTTATGACAACCCTCTGTTGTCTGTCCCTTAACCAGTTTTCAATCCAGGTGCATATATTATTACTGAGTCCAGTTTTCTTTATTTTGTACACCAACCTCTCTTGTGTGAAACCGTATCAAAAGCCTTTGCAAAATCTAAGTAGACCACATAAACTGCATTACCCTGGTCTAAATTCCTACTTACCTCCTCAAAGAAACAAATAAGGTTAGTTTGGCAAGATCTATCCTTCATAAATCCATGCTGACTATTACTAATAATTTTGTTTTCCATTAGGTATTCCTGAATATTATCCCGTATTAATTAATTAATTTATTTATCTGTCCCTTCTGACTTAATGAATCTAAACGCCTTCCTCTTGTCCATTTCCTCCCCTACCTGTTTATTTAGCCACATTGGTTTTGACTTATTTCTTTTATACTTTTTACCCAAGGTTATACACTGATAAGTGTGCTTTTCTAACAAGGTTTTAAAGACTGCCCATTTATCTTCTACATTTTTCCCTGCAAAAACATCATCCCATTGTATTACTACTAGATTAGACCTCAGTTTATTAAAATCTGCCTTTCCAAAGTTGAAGGTCTTTGTTGAACCCAAGTAATCTGTTTTTTGATCATTTATTTCAAACGAGACCATGTTATCATCACTGTTACCCAAATGTTCCAGGACTTGAATATTTGTTATTACTTCTACATTGTTTGATATGACCAAATCCAGAACTGCCCCTCTCCTGGTTGGTTCCTCAATAATTTGGGTCATATAATTGTCTTTAAGCACCCCCAAAAACCTGTTCAATTTTGTTGTAACGCTAATCTCATTGCCCCAGTCTATGGCTGGATACTTAAAATCCCCCATTATGCAAACATGACCCAGTTTTGATGCCTTCTCCATTTGCAAAAGTATTTTAGCTTCCTCAATCTCACAGATATTTGGTGGTTTATAGCATATTCCCACAAACATTTTCTTTATACTTTTACCTCCACTGCTAATTTCTATCCACAAAGTCTCTACATTTTCATCATTCCCTTCATAGACATCATCCCTTATAATAGGTTTTAGATCCGGTTTAACATGTAAACATATTCCACCTCCCCTTCTATTTGTTTGATCCTTCTGAAAAAGAGAATAACCCTCTAAATTAACTGTCAAGTCATGAGTTTCATCCCACCATGTTTCAGTAATCCCTATGATATCATACTGCTCTCTTGCAGCTATTAATTCACGCTCCCCCATTTTATTTGTCAGGCTTCTTGCATTAGCAAGCATGCATTTCAGTTTTTTTTCAGCCTGTACTATTATCTTATCTGCTCCTTCCTTTCTGCACCCACTTTGTTTAGTCTTTAGAAGTTTTCTAGTATTATCTGTATTTACTATGGGTGTCTCACTGCATGTCAAACTTGCACTTGCCCCCATTCTACCTCCATACCACCTTGTATCCTCATCTATTCCATTTAGTTCATTATCTGTTTCATTCCCCTCCCCCCTAGTTTAAAATCTCCTCCAACCTTTTTAGCATTCTCCCCCCTAGCACAGAAGATCCCTCTTCATTGAGCTGCAATCCGTCCCTAGAATATAGATGGCACCTCTCAGAAAAGGAGTCCCAGTGCTCTAAAAACCCAAACCCCTCCTTCCTGCACCACTTTCTTAGCCATGAATTAACCTCCCTGGTCTCTGACTGTCTCCCTGAGGTAGCGCATGGCACTGGCAGTATTTCAGAAAATACTACCTTGGAGGTCCTTGCCTTAAGCTTTTGGCCTAGATCCCTGTAAACATTTTTTAGAACCCTACATCTTTCTCCAACTTTGTCACTGGTGCCAACGTGTACCAAGACCGCCGGGTCAATCCCAGCCCCCCCCCCCAACAATCTGTCTACCCGATCCGCAATGTGCTGGCATGTATTGTTACATGCAATAGTCTTTCGTTAGGTACAAAGTTAGACAATTTGTCTTAAGGGTCAAATACAAACAATGAGTATTCTAACAATATCCAAACACAACATATAAAAGTATCTTATTGTGTACAATTCTGTCTCTGTGATTGCCTTTCCCCCTTCACAAATATTGTCTCCACATTATGTAGGAGTCGCCAATCACTATTTTAATCTCTCAAATGCACATGTTACCCTTTATTCTGTTAGTATGGTGATTCTCGTGTGATTTAAGGTTTCAGACCCCAATCAAATATGTAACAAGGTGGGCTCCCAGCATGAAACATCAGTGCTAAAAGCATAAGATACCATGGTGAAAATGCCACACTGTTTAGACAATTTGTGAAAAAGCATAAAATAACTTTTACAGATTGATGAATTGGTTAACTCAGACTTTAATTTCAAGATAACTATGCTTTAAAGCTCAGAGCCAGCAAAGAGCTAGCCAATGACCGTACAATAGGGAAAATCCTCTGAATACACTGACACTAATGATGTCCTTCACTAGTTTTATTTTCAAAGTAAACAAGGATGCGATCAGGCACAAAAGCAGTCAAGTAAAACAGATCTAATTTCTGCCGTCAATGAAACAGTTATGTGCAGAGTGACATTTATTACTCTGTATTAGAAGTATACAGAGATGCAGGTTTGGGGCTCTTAGCCAGTAGGTATTAATAAAACTTCCTGGATAATGCCACTATATTTAGCCAGAAGTATATGCTTCCATATAGGCCAGTGTTTGTACCCACGTTATAAAAGAAGTCCTCTTCTTAATAAAGATTAGAGGGGGGAAATGTATACACATCTCACCATGGCCTCCACCACCAGAAGTATCCGATTTTGTTAGGGATCAGAAAAATGCTTAGAATATTTCTGATATAAAAAAAATACAAAAAAAAAAAAAAAAAGGCAACTACCATACCTAAACTTAAGGGAGCGAAATTATGATGTATCCGAGACAAAAGAGCTTGATTGGCATTACCGGCCATTGACTTGAATGGCAGTTAATGCCGATCGAGCTCCAATAGTCATTATCGGAGCTTCGTGAATTCACCCTCCTCCCTCCCAGTGGTCTGGCATGAAAAATAAAGGTGTACAGTAGGCAAAAGAAAGGATTTTAATAAACTGGTATGTATCTTTTGTGCTGGAATAGCTTACCGCTTCAGATCGATATTCCCAGGGGATGGCTCGGAAGACCATGTAACTGATACCAGCCTCTAAACAGCGCGTAGCCAAAACGCGACCTACATTCTCACTGGCCATGGCATCCTTTGTGCTGTAAAGGTGCCTCTTCACTGCCCACTCACGGGTGGAGGCAGAGAGAACCACATTTCCATCAGAATGTTCCACCAAAGCGGTCACATGGTGCTGAGACCGCTCAAACCGCAACCTTAAAAAGGGAAAAACACATGGACAACAAATAAAAACAGTGATCTTACTACTGAATGTGTGATTTAAAACATGATAGATTAAAAAAAAAAAAATAATAACTATACAGCCTGTGTCCTCAATGTTGTAATACAATGTCTACATTTGAAATCACAATTATAGTGCAGTCAAATATATATTTAAGTTGCAACTTGAAAATAATTGGAAGGTGATGTTCCTCCTAAAAATGACCTATCCTGAAACTGAGCCCTTCTAAATGGAACTGAGGTCTTATAAAGAAAGTAGAATGCAACCTTAGGCTGCGCTTATAGTGCCGGCGACAGCGGCGTCGCGTCAAAACAAATGCATCGCCGCCGTCGCGTGCACTTATAGTAAGCGCGACGGCTTTGTCGTGATCACTGGAAGTCATCTGAATTTGATTTTCCCAACGACTGTAGCCCGACGTCGCCGGCACTAAAAACGAAGCCTGACGTCGCCGGCACTAAAAACGTAGCCTGACGTCGCTGGCACTAAAAACGTAGCCTGACGTCGCTGGCACTAAAAACGTAGCCTGACGTCGCTGGCACTAAAAGCGTAGCTATACTTTCATTTCTTTCCATCTGCTTTTAATTTTAAAATGTAACAAGGCCAATAGCCTGCAGTTTAGTGTTCACATGGCAAGTCCTGCCGATTAGTCAATTTCTCCTCCCCACAAAAAACATTTCAAAATAACTTAAAGAAAACAGTCTTATCAGATAAGGTTCTATGAATTCCCGTGATGTCACAGTTTGAGGGACCAAGAAATCATGTTTATCTCGGCTTCTAATGACCTCAAACATGCTGAAAGTTTTGGTAGCAATTCATAATGGGTTCATTTTTCACAAATAAAAAACAGTTTAGAAATCAGTGAGCGGGAGTAGATGAAGTACCAAACCATACAGTGTTGAAAAACACTTACAATTTAGGCCCCCGTGCAGGTTTATTTTATAAAGTTGCAATTACTGAGAGAAAGCGTTTTTGGAAAACTTATGTCAATATACAGAATATATCAGGCATGAAAAAATCCCAGGTTTTCAATGCCTAAATTTCCCTACCTGGTGCATGCGTTGCCACCATGACTTACCTCTCAATAGTGCACCCGATCTTGCTTCATTAAAGCGACATTCGGTGTGCTATAAACTGACTGACAGGTCAAGTCAACGCTGAGCGACGAGTGTCGGGGGGGAAGGAGGCAGTAGATCGGAGAAAGAGGGAAGCGAGGGGAGAGCTCATGACTGCCTGGCCCTGCTCTGAACGAGATCAGTGTCATGGGAAGGGGTTTCAGTGCGCTACTGTGTGTCCCTGCATTAGTAAATGCATTTCAGTGTGTCACAGATACACACAGTCTGAGATATATATAGATAGATATATACATATGAAAAAAGAAAAGAAACAGGCACACACCTAGTGCATTAAAGTATAACAAATAGTTTATAGAACAATAAAAACAGTCAAATGCCCACTCACAAAAGTACAGGGTTTAAAAGCAGGTATGAGATAGGCTCTCATAAGCCAGTACTGCCGTCTGGTATCAGCAATGGAGTCCTCTCCTGTCTGCTCTCCGCATGGTCTGAGCAACCGGAAATGACGTCCCTTCGGTCGGGTGCACCGCACAGGAAATCCCTCCGGGAACTAGCACCTCCAGTTTCTTGTTTCTGGTCAGTGAGACATCAGAGGAAGAGGATCCAGCGTTTCTTTCCTCACAGCCTCACACAGCCTGCAACGTCTAGCAACCCGCAAAGGTAAAGTTCGTGGGGAAGTGACAACCTCAGCCACGCCCTACGCGTTTCGTCATCTATGATGACTTCATCAGGGGTTACCCATTGGATGCCCCTCCATAGTATTTATACCAAGGTTATTTGCATAATTAGATTAATCAATTAAAAAGTTTGGTACAAAAATTAAAAAGTTTGGTACAAAAATTAACCAGTTAGTGACCTTAAACATCATTAAATAACAGTCATATCATAATAGACTGATTATGAGGACCGCACTAAATCATTTAAAAAAATATAATTATATGATCAAATCGTTACTTAGATTAGCTATTAAAAAATATATATACTATATACAAGTGTTTAACCATTATGAAATAATATTAAAGACTAAGTGATTTACTAGTAACAATAAGTAGGTGATTATTATTTAGAATTATATGAACTAGAAATAGTACTATTAGTGATTTTAAAATACTAGTTAGATTTAGAGTAAGAACCAAATGAGAAAACAAAAAGTTATACAGAGTAATTAACAATTGAAAATTAAAAAATAAAAGTTATATAATAAAAATAATATATCAAGAATTGCAGACAGTATAAATTCTACAAATCATTAAACAAGTATATACAATTTAGAAACATAGAATAACATCACAGTAATACCAGATGTCCTGATACTTATTAGTAGAGTAGTAGATGGAATAATATCCTATCCGTTAATTACTAATATATATACACCTGATGTTACGCATTGTTTGATTTTCAGGTATGTGGATTCCAGTTGGAGCCAGTGGTGCAGCAAAGGATGATTATTAAGCATGAACAGAAGAAACCTCAGCATGAATCATGAGGTGTGTGTGTGTGTGTGGTGTGTGATAAATACTTAGCCTGTAACTTACACAGACTATATATCTACTATATATTTGTGAAAGCACTGTATGTTTGTCTGCATGGCCTGTGTCCCTAGGGGAAATCACATTGGTCCCTTGGGCCGCCCGCCCCCGCACACCTCTCATTAGCCTGAGGCGGAGTGACGGCCCAAAACACACACACACACACACACACACACACACACACACACACACACACACACACACACACACACACACACACACACACACACACCACCCCCTCGCTCTCTGCGGCTCTCCCCTCACAGACCGCTCCCCCAACTGACCATCCCCGAGAGCGCTCCCCACGGCTCTCACCACCCATAGGCCACTCCCTCACCCGCTCACCCCCCCCCGCCGCTCACCCCCCCACCGCCGCTCACCCCCCCACCGCCGCTCACCCCCCTCCACCACCGCCGCTCACCCCCCCCCCACACCGCCGCTCACCCCCCCCTCCACCACCGCCGCTCACCCCCCCCCCCACCACCACCGCTCACCCCCTCTCTGCGGCTCTCCCCTCACAGACCGCTCCCCCAACTGACCATCCCCGAGAGCGCTCCCCACGGCTCTCACCACCCATAGGCCACTCCCTCACCCGCTCACCCCCCCGCCGCTCACCCCCCCACCGCCGCTCACCCCCCCACCGCCGCTCACCCCCCTCCACCACCGCCGCTCACCCCCCCCTCCACCACCGCCGATCACCCCCCCCCCACCGCCGCTCACCCCCTTCCCCCCACCGCCGCTCACCCCCCCTCCACCACCGCCGCTCACCCCCCCCCCCACCACCACCGCTCACCCCCCCTCCACCACCACCGCTCACCCCCCCTCCCCCACCACCGCTCACCCCCCCCCACCACCGCTCACCCCCCCCCCCCACCACCGCTCACCCCCCCCCCCCACCACCACCGCTCACCCCCCCCCCCCACCGCTCACCCCCCCCCCCCACCACCGCTCACCCCCCCCCCCCACCACCGCTCACCCCCCCCCCCACCACCGCTCACCCCCCCCCCCACCACCGCTCACCCCCCCCCCCACCACCACCGCTCACCCCCCCCCCCACACACACACTCAGCACGCTCTCTGCGGCTCTCCCCTCACACAGGCCGCTCCCCGTCCCCGAGGGCGCTCCTCCGGCTGTCTCCGCCTCTCCCCGTGAGAAGCACAGCACCTCCTCACCGGAGCGTGTCAGCCTCGCCGCGGAGGAGCCCAAGGTGGAGGAGGAGGGCGGCCGTGACCCGGAGGAAGAGGAGCGCAGCCGTGTACAAGGTGAGTACACGCAGGGGAATGGGTTATTTACCGAGTCCCTGACTCCCCCTGCCCTTTGCCCCCCCTACCCTCCCTGCCCCCTGCCCTCCCTTCCCCTTCCCATTGCCCCCTGCCCTCCCTCCCCCAGCCCTTTGCCCCCTCCCTCCCCCAGCCCTTTGCCCCCTGTCCCCTCAGCCCTTTGCCCCCTGCTCTCCCCACTTTGCCCCCTGCCCTCCCCCCTTTGCCCCCCCGCCCCTCCCTGCCCTTTGCCCCCCCACCCCTCTCTGCCCTTTGCCTCCCCCGCCCCTCCCTGCCATTTGCCCCCCTGCCCTTTGCCCCCCTCCCTTCGACGCCCCTCCCCACCCGCCCTTCCACTCCGGGTATATCAGCTAGTGTATACCTAAATGTGTATGACTAATGTGATAGCCTATAATAACTATTCATATGTGTGTGTGTGTGTGTGTGTGTGTGTGTGTGTGTGTGTGTGTGTGTGTGTGTGTGTGTGTGTGTGTGTGTGTGTGTGTGTGTGTGTGTGTGTGTGTGTGTGTATAGTGTAAGTCTATAAATAGTGTGTGTAGTGTAAGTGATATCATGTTTAATTGTATAGTAAAGATAAAATACAAGTAGTTATGGATACCAATATGAATATAAATTTGAAATAAAAATTGTGTTTTTATAATTGTAATGAACATATGTATTTGATCAAAATATGGTAGGACTATTTGTGAATCCGAGACAAACACATCCGCAATAACAGTATATAACCAATTTGATCACCTCCAATGTAGCT
The DNA here is from genome assembly GCF_040206685.1 of Ascaphus truei. Classification (NCBI taxonomy): domain Eukaryota; kingdom Metazoa; phylum Chordata; class Amphibia; order Anura; family Ascaphidae; genus Ascaphus; species Ascaphus truei. The sequence goes on from NC_134500.1 coordinate 38,202,011, forward strand.
ATTTTATTTTAATGGACATATAATCCCTCAATTAGAATATTAGTAAATATATGAATAGTTGCATATCATTATGGGGAGTTATGAATGATGACCCGACACATGACCAAAGTTCAGAGGGAATGCAATAAAGCATTCAACCCAGACCTCCAAAGGATCACCCTCATGTGGGTGATCACACTATGGTACTAATGTCAATGTGGTCATTATGTCCTTTTGGAAACGTAGTGTCTAAAATGTACATCCAATAAGTTTCCCTCATACATAGTCTTTTAAAGCGATCTCCTCCCATATATGAGGGGGGAATGCATTTGATGCCCATAACCCGTAGGGATCTTGGATCTTTTAGATGTTTAGTACAATAGTGGCGGGAGAGGCTATGTGTCTGGCATCCATGAATAACATTTCTTCGGTGCTCTAAAAAATCTTGTACTTAGAGCCCTTGATGTACGGCCTACGTATTGTAAGCCGCACTCACATGATATCAGATATATAACATACCCACTGAGACAGTTAATATAATCTGTTATTTCATGCGAAATGCCATTTGATTGTGATGTAAATTAATTTGTTGTAACCAGATGTTTACACGTAAGACACCTGCCTCTCCCACATCCAAAATTCCCCCCTTCACTGATGGAGACGGAAATGTCCAATCTATTTGTATTTAACGCTTTTGGTGTTTTTAATTTACTTGGAGCTATCAATGTTTTGATACTCCTTGCTTTTCTGAAAATCACAGGGGCATGTTTTGGCAATAGGTGACCAATTTCAGGATCGCTACACAGAATATTCCAGTGACAGTTCAGAATTTTTTTGATTTGTTTTGCAGACTGATTGTATTGCGTGATAAATTTTGGTGTAGATCCTCTACTTTTATCCTCACTTCTAGTATTACATAATGTTTTTAATTTTGATTTTTCCAACAGTGCGTCACGATTTAGAAGACCAGCATCTTTGAATGCTTTGTTAACAATAGTCATATCATAGCCTTTTTCCTGAAATTTTCCTGATAGATCTTTACCTTGAATAAGGAAATCAGCGTCCATTGAACAGTTGCGTCTTATACTGTGAAACTGACTCTTAGGTACATTGTCCAACCATTTTTTATAATGGTTGCTACCATATTGTAAATAGCTATTCGTTGCTACAGATTTAAAGTGTGTTCTTGTTTGAATTTTATGTTCATTACCCACAAATAGCTCCAGATCTAAAAATACTAGTTTCTTGATGTATGTTATAGGTGAATTTCAGACCCATCTGGTTATCATTGAAGGACTTCAGAATCCCCTCCAGGATTTTCCCTCTCACCATCCCAAATAATAAGAATATCAGTCTGCAAAACAAAATCAAAAAAATTCTGAACTGTCACTGGAATATTCTGTGTAGCGATCCTGAAATTGGTCACCTATTGCCAAAACATGCCCCTGTGATTTTCAGAAAAGCAAGAAGTATCAAAACATTGATAGCTCCAAGTAAATTAAAAACACCAAAAGTGTTAAATACAAATAGATTGGACATTTCCGGCTCCATCAGTGAAGGGGGGAATTTTGGATGTGGGAGAGGCAGGTGTCTTACGTGTAAACATCTGGTTACAACAAATAAATTTACATCACAATCAAATGGCATTTCGCATGAAATAACAGATTATATTAACTGTCTCAGTGAGTATGTTATATATCTGATATCATGTGAGTGCGGCTTACAATACGTAGGCCGTACATCAAGGGCTCTAAGTACAAGATTTTTTAGAGCACCGAAGAAATGTTATTCATGGATGCCAGACACATAGCCTCTCCCGCCACTATTGTACTAAACATCTAAAAGATCCAAGATCCCTACGGGTTATGGGCATCGAATGCATTCCCCCCTCATATATGGGAGGAGATCGCTTTAAAAAAAGACTATGTATGAGGGAAACTTATTGGATGTACATTTTAGACACTAAGTTTCCAAAAGGACATAATGACCACATTGACATTAGTACCATAGTGTGATCACCCACATGAGGGTGATCCTTTGGAGGTCTGGGTTGAATGCTTTATTGCATTCCCTCCGAACTTTGGTCATGTGTCAGGTCATCATTCATATCTCCCCATAATGATATGCAACTATTCATATATTTACTAATATTCCAATTGAGGGATTATATGTCCATTAAAATAAAATAGCTACATTGGAGGTGATCAAATTGGTTATATACTGTTATTGCGGATGTGTTTGTCTCGGATTCACAAATAGTCCTACCATATTTTGATCAAATACATATGTTCATTACAATTATAAAAACACAATTTTTATTTCAAATTTATATTCATATTGGTCTCCATAACTACTTGTATTTTATCTTTACTATACAATTAACCATGATATCACTTACACTACACACACTATTTATAGATTTACACATACATACACATATATATATATATATATATATATATATATATATATATATATATACACACACTTTTTCACATATACACATGAATAGTTATTATAGGCTATCACATTAGTCATACACATTTGGGTATACATAGATAGTCTGTGTAAGTTACAGGCTAAGTATTTATCACACACCACACACACACACACACCTCATGATTCATGCTGAGGTTTCTTCTGTTCATGCTTAATAATCATCCTTTGCTGCACCACTGGCTCCAACTGGAATCCACATACCTGAAAATCAAACAATGCGTAACATCAGGTGTATATATATTAGTAATTAACGGATAGGATATTATTCCATCTACTACTCTACTAATAAGTATCAGGACATCTGGTATTACTGTGATGTTATTCTATGTTTCTAAATATATATTTATCCTCTACTACACAGTGCCACAGGTTACATGTCAATGTTAAATCTTAAGTCTATTTCTAGCTGTCTATGACTATCACACAGCTCCTGTGGTCTAGTGGAAGAACTTCTTACCAACATATGCAAGGGTCCTGGGTTCAATTCCTGTATGAAGTGGTATAATTAACTTTTTTAATAAATTATTATTTTAATTATGTTGTATAATTTATAAATATATAATTCTTTATTATTCTTTATTAAGTAATAATTATTCATTAATCAATAATGATGTATTAATAATAATTCATTATTAATCATTCTTTATGATTAATTATGTATTATTAATAAGTATGATTATTACTTTATTACAGTTAATAAGTAATTAATAATAATTATTATTAATTACTTAATAATAATTATTAATACTTACTTATTAATGAACCGTATAATCATACTTATTAATAATACATAATTAATCATAAAGAATGATTAATAATGAATTATTATTAATACATCATTATTGATTAATGAATAATTATTACTTAATAAAGAATAATAAAGAATTATATATTTATAAATTATACAACATAATTAAAATAATAATTTATTAAAAAAGTTAATTATAC
>NC_134500.1:38210436-38236751 GCF_040206685.1 Ascaphus truei
CATGCAGGGGGGGATGATGTGAGGGACATGCAGGGGGGGTGATGTGAGGGACATGCAGGGGGGGTGATGTGAGGGACATGCAGGGGGGGTGATGTGAGGGACATGCAGGGGGGGTGATGTGAGGGGCATGCAGGGGTGGGGATGATGTGAGGGGCATGCAGGGGTGGGGATGATGTGAGGGACATGCAGGGGGGGTGATGATGTGAGGGACATGCAGGGGGGGGATGATGTGAGGGACATGCAGGGGGGGATGATGTGAGGGACATGCAGGGGGGTGATGTGAGGGGCATGCAGGGGTGGGGATGATGTGAGGGACATGCAGGGGGGGTGATGATGTGAGGGACATGCAGGGGGGGGAGGATGTGAGGGACATGCAGGGGGGGGTGATGATGTGAGGGACATGCAGGGGGGGGAGGATGTGAGGGACATGCAGGGGGGATGATGTGAGGGACATGCAGGGGGGGATGATGTGAGGGACATGCAGGGGTGGGGATGATGTGAGGGACATGCAGGGGGGGAGGATGATGTGAGGGACATGCAGGGGGGGAGGATGATGTGAGGGACATGCAGGGGGGGTATGATGTGAGGGACATGCAGGGGGGGGGTATGATGTGAGGGACATGCAGGGGGGGGGGATGATGTGAAGGACATGCAGGGGGGGGGATGATGTGAGGGACATGCAGGGGGGGATGATGTGAGGGACATGCAGGGGGGGATGATGTGAGGGACATGCAGAGGGGGGATGATGTGAGGGACATGCAAGGGGGGATGATGTGAGGGACATGCAGGGGGGGATGATGTGAGGGACATGCAGGGGGGGGATGATGTGAGGGACATGCACGGGGGGGATGATGTGAGGGACATGCACGGGGGGGATGATGTGAGGGACATGCACGGGGGGGATGATGTGAGGGACATGCAGGGGGGGTGATGTGAGGGACATGCAGTGGGGGTGATATATGGGAGACGCAGGGTGGTGATATGAGGGATGTTGGAGGAGATGTGATGATTTTACCCGTGCGGCCCGATTTTTGTATGGGGGGGGGGGGGGGGGAAATCTTTTAAAAATGTATTGAGGCGGTGTTTTTAAAAAAAAAATGTATTGAGGCGGTGGGGGTCTTTTTAAAATGTATTGGCAGGATCGGGTATTTTTATTATGTATTGCGGGGTGGGATTACATGTATTTAGAGGGGTGGGGGGTTTTGGTATGTATTTTGTGGGGGGGATTGAGTGAGTGGGGTAATTGACATAATTTTTACATAATTTTCCATTCATCCATTTTGCATCTGCCAGCACTAGTAAGAAAAAAATCAGCTGACATTAAAGATTTTCTTTCTATAAAGCTTACTATATTTATTTTGGTTACAAATGTGTTATTTACATCAGTTATGCACGTATATGACGATTGCCGTACAGTACATGCATCGTAAAGTGGAAAAAAAGTAGTGCTTCACTTTAAGTACATTTTCACTTTACATACATGCTCCGGTCCCATTGCGTATGTTAAAGCGGGGTATGCCTGTACTCATTTGTCAGATTGAGGAAAAAAAAGGGATCATCAAGAACTAACCCCATAAAAACATTTAATTTGGCAATTGCACTGTTTTTTCTTTATTGTAACACCAAAGTATGTTGCCAATTTCAGGGTGTGCGCCTTTTTTTGGTAGCTCTCCGTGTTTATTTTGCTTACCTATGCCAATATTCCCGATTTGGCCACACTGTAGCCCACCCACGATCTTTGAGTGCTAGTGCCAGGCGCTCCAGATTGCGGGGGTTGCGATTAGCAAAATTCGGGTTCACCAGCTCATTCTCTCGTGTGTCCACTTCAAACCCAGGAGAAGGCTGAACACATGTGCCTGCATAGCGAACAGCTAAAATACAATTACAATCTGACATTAAATGTTAACATTGGCTGAGAAAGAATGTTTAACACATTACATTTTTATATTAATAGGTTTTAAAACCTTAGAAAAATTGTTAGCAGAGATTGGAGGATGGGTTTAGATTTCCTGTGTTTCCCTTTTGCATGACAGCACAGTGCTAACCAAGATAGTGCTGAGGTAAAAAAAAGGGTATGATTCTTCTAAATAAATCTCCTGATAGGCAGGTGGGTCCCGACATGCATCCCTCACACCTGCAGATACTCACTAGAAGCTTCTGATGGGTGTGTGTTTGTTCAGAAGCAAATACAGCTTAGGTCACAAAATAGTACAAGACACTATTTAAAAAGATATCCTCAATACAAAATCACATTAAGAATATTAAGAATATCATGATCACGAAAACAAAGGTACAATATGTAAATACAGAGTAGTCTCACAAAAAGAAGTAATTGCAGTTATATAAAATACATAAGAGTGGTACTGTAAAAGATAATAGAAAAAATAATGTCGGTTGACACCTTAAGAAAAAGGAAGGGGGGGGGGGGGGGGAAGAAAATGTTTAGGGCCAACCACACGACCTGTGTCAAGACTTGACAGTAGACACTGATCAGGAACCGTTTGTCTACAGGAGTGTGATCTAGAAGCAGACACCCCACTGCTCTAAAAATCAATGCACATCTACACACATTACAGTACCAATTATGGACTTCAAGAAGCCTGGACTCACAATACTCCGGGTGATGCGAGTATGTGATACCAATATCCTTGACTCTTCCCCCAAATGGATATGTGGATACAAATATAGGCAGCTGATCTGTAACCATCAGGTAGGGTTGAGGGTATATTTTTTTCATGGTCTGTTGATGATCCGAAATAGAGTATTAAATATCACCTCTTTGAATTTGGAAGTGCCTGTCCACCGCTTTGGTATTTCCAATACATTGAGGATATGCACCCTACAAGATGTCTACACTGTGAAAAAGAGAGTGCCCTGCATCTGGATTATGTGTGAATTAAATAGATTAAAATGTGTAATAGATGTCAGTCCCCCAAAGAATAGATACCAAAAAGATGATTTGAAATCTATGAGATCTCACAACCTCTGGTGGGAATTTAGATATATACATATAGCCCCAGCATGCAACAATAGAAGCAATGTAAAATAGTCAATTGGAATAAGTAAAAAGTGTATTTGAAAATTTATTTTGGCTTAAATAATTTTTCAAATACACCTTTGACTTATTCCAATTGACTATTGTGCATTGCTTCGATTGTTGCGTGCTGGGGCCATATGTATTTATCTCTATTCACCTTGGGGTGATAGAGGTTCACCATGCTTCCGTGCACCAATTCACTTTGTTTGTTTGATTATCATTGACGTGGAGTGCTACCTAACAGACACATACTTTTTTCTGGTGGGAATTTGTTTCCAAAAATTCCCTTTGACGTACACTCTCCAGGGTCCACAGGGAGCATATACAAGGATCACCCCCCCCCCCCCCCCCCCCCCCCCCCCCCCCCCCAAAAAAGATATATAGTGCGCAAATGTATGGTAAATCTGAAATAGGAGGGCTCTTGGCTCTTTCAGATGTCCTACTTGCAGTGTATAAGAATTAAGAGGGCAGATATCCCAAACTGTGGCACAGAGTCTTCATATGGCAGGTATGGCTTGACAAGATGTTATCTCGAGATGAAGACATATCATGATGCAGACCAGTATAAAAAACACACACACACACACACACACACACACACACACACACACACACACACACACACACACACACACACCACACACACATATATAGCAACTGTTACCGACTCATAACCTATATATATATATATATATATATATATATATATATATATATACATACATATATATACACATACACATACATGCATGTTTTCATGTTACAGTGTCTTCTTTACAAACAATAATGTTCTAACCTTAAATCCATGTCTTACCCTGTGTCAGATTCCTACTTCGGCTGAACAGAGACATCAGTACACGCGCAGCCACAGCACAGCACGGCCCAGATCTTACTCAGCGTTACGTGAGCTCTCACCCTCCTCTGTGCTGTAATACCAAACACTGGAGACAGAACGAAGCAGGTCGCAGACATATTAGAACCGGGAAACTTCCGCTGACCTGGAGGTGAATGCTACTGGCGGCCATTTTTGTCGCGGGCATGTCCGGTTACGTTTAACGCGTCACCAGCAGCTCAGGACAGATATATATTACTGGTTCCGGACTCTGACGTAAGCTACTATAGCCGCGGGTGGTTTATGTGCAGACATTATCTGATAAAATAAATGTAGTGGAAGCCTAGCGTTTTCTAATTTGAATCGCAACGTTTCACGTTTAGCGTCGTCATATTAATTTTGCGCAAAATTAACGTGACTACCGGCTATTTTACTAAAGGGCAAAGTGTGTCCTAATCTCTGGTGCCATTTTACAAAAGGGCAAAGTGGCAGCTAATGTGTTTCTAGCGCCATTTTTCTAAAGGGCAAAGAGTGTCCTAATCTCTGCCGCCATTTTACTAAAGGGAATACTGGCAGCTAATATGTATCTAGCGCCATTTTACTAAAGGGCAAAGTGTCTCCTAAAATGAATAAAGGCATTTAAGGTAGACAGAGATGTGAAAGGGGTAAAACGGAGAGATGTGAACGGGCGGCAGGAGAGAAGGGGGAGAGGGGAAAGGAGAGAAGGTGGAGAGAGAGAGCAGGGGGAGGTGAGAGAGAGATGAGGGGGGAGAGAGGTGAGGCGGTGTGCGCGGGTGGCAACAAGGAGCGTGGGTAGCGGTGCGGCGACGCCCGAGGAGCGTGGATAGTGGTGTGACGGTGGGGGGGAGAGAGTGAGGGAGCGGGTGGAAGGGTGAGATCAGCGGCGAGGAGCGTGTGTAGCCTTGTGAAAGGAGTAGCAAAGTAGTCAGTGTGTGGTCCTGCCAAGTGAGCTGCCAGTCCAAGTGAGGCCAAGAGGAGCACGCGGTGTGAGGGGGTACGCCCTGCTGTGACGTCAGCCCACCCTCAGGCCAATGAGCTGTGGCCGTCCGTCGGCATTTCACAGGGGGAACAAATACACACCCAAACATTTTTTCAGTCATATATACAGCGTTTTCGACAATCCTAGACATCTACACGCCCGGGGCGAGTGGATTTAACCTCCGGGCGAGCTCTTATTGGCCCAAGCAGCACACGTGTTTGTTTTTTTAAATTTTCCCTGCTCGCGCTGAAATTTTCCCTGCTCGCATTGAAAAAAAAAAAAAAAACCTCCCCCTGCCCGACAGCTGAGTGGCGCGCTCTCCCAGGCTATATGAGCCTGTCCCTAACGAGCAGCCATTCTTTTCCAGATCGTGGACACGGTAAGTATCCTCTGCCTCCGTCCTGCTGCCTCTCCATGCCCCCTGCACTCACACCCGTGGCCCCTCTGCCTCCGTCCTGCTGCCTCTCCATGCCCCTGCACTCACCCCCGTGGCCCTGCTGCCTCTCCATGCCCCCTGCACTCACCCCGGTTGCCCCTCTGATTCCGAACTCACACCCGCGGCCCCCTCTGCCTCCCGAACACACACCCGCGGCCCCCTCTGCCTCCCGAACTCACACCGTGGCCCCCTCTGCCTCCCGAACTCACACCCGTGGCCCCTCTGCCTCCCGAACACACACCCGCGGCCCCCTCTGTCTCCCGAACTCACACCCGCGGCCCCCCCTGCCTCCCGAACACAAACACGCGACCCCCTCTGCCTCCCGAACTCACCCCCGCGGCCCCCTCTGCCTCCTGAACCCACACCCGTGGCCCCTCTGCCGCCCGAACTCACACCCGCGGCCCCCTCTGCCTCCCGAACTCACACCCGCTGCCCCCTCTGCCTCCCGAACTCACACCCCGCGGCCCCCTCTGCCTCCCGAACTCAGACCCGCTGCCCCCTCTGCCTCCCGAACTCACACCCGCGGCCCCCTTTGCCTCCCGAACTCACACCCGCTGCCCCCTCTGACTCCCAAACTCACACCCGCGGCCCCCTCTGCCTCCCGAACTCACACCCCGCGGCCCCCTCTGCCGCCCGAACTCACACCCGCGGCGCCCCCTGTCGCCCGAACTCACACCTGCGGCCCCCTCTGCCGCCCGAACTCACAACCGTGGCCCTCTGCCGCCTGAACTCACACCCGCGGCCCCCTCTGCCTCCCAAACTAACACCTGCGGCCCCCTCTGATTCCCGAACACACACCCGCGGCCCCTCTGATTCCCGAACACACACCCGCGGCCCCCTCTGCCTCCAGCCGCTCTGGTGCTCCACTGTCCCCTCAGGTCCCGCTTCCCGTGTCAGACCACGTGGCGGTAGATGGAAGCAGGGATGTCCCCCAAGATCCCCGCTTCCCGTGTCAGACCGCGTGGCGGGAGATGAAAGCGGGGATGTCCCCGCAAGCGGGAGATGGGCAGGGGGGGGAGCTTGGTGGTGCTGGTCGCGGCCTTCCCCCCCCCCTCCTGTGTGTGTGTTGTAGAGAGAGAAAGTGAGAGTGTGTGTATATATATGGGAGAGTGTGTGTGTGTATATATGGGAGAGTGTGTGTATATGGAGAGTGTGTGTGTATATATGGGAGAGAGTGTGTGTGTGTGTGTGTGTGTGTGTGTGTGTATATATATATTAGGGACACCGCTCCATGTCATTGATTCCATCTCCGAAATTAGGTGGAAATCAACCTATTTATGGGCTACATGTGATGTCACATCACTTTATACCTGTATTGAACATGCCAGGGGGTTGGAGGCCATCAAATATTGGTTGGATAGGGATCAACTTTTTCCAGAGAAACACAAGAATTTCATTTTACAAAGTATTCACTTTATCCTCACTCACAATTATTTTTTATTTGAAAGTAATTTTTATCTACAAATTTGTGGAACGGCCATGGGTACGCGATTTGCTCCCAGCTATGCCAACCTATTTTTGGGGCACTGGGAGGAGTCCTCTCTGTGGCAGAACACCTTGCTTGGAGCGGGTCTCGTATACTATGGCCGTTTCATAGATGATATCATTATGATTTGGGATGGGGACAAATCGGTGTTATCTGAGATTTTGGGCTCCTTCAATGACAATTTGTTAGGACTCAAATTCACTTTTGAGATTAGCAACCTATCCACTGTTTTTTTAGATCTGGCTCTTAGTACAGACACAGACTTGAATATTATTACCACCACGCACTTCAAGACTGTGTCTGTAAATAGCTATGTTCATGCGTCCAGCAACCATCACAAACAGTGGCTCAACAACATTCCCTTGGGGCAGTTCCACAGAATTCGTAGGAACTGCACAAGGGATGTTGATTTCAGGGACCAGTCCGCCCTACTTGGAAAGAGATTTCTTTCCAAGGGGTATGATCCATGTCTGATTTCGGACTCTCTCAGCAAGGTGAGCTCATCGGACAGATCCACCTTATTGAATCAGTCGAAAAATAAGGGAAATAAGGGGAGTCGCCTCGGTTACAATACTCCATCAGTTCGGTCAGAGATGGAGACATCGACATGTAGGTTTATTACTAATTATAATCAGTCCTATAGATCCATCAACAAAATACTAAATGATCACTGGTCTGTTCTCAAGTGTGACCCATTTTTAGGACCCACCCTACCTGATAGAGTGAGGGTGATATATAGGAAAGCTAGAAACATAAAAAGTATTCTAGCTCCCACCAGATTGAGGTCCTCCTCCAGTTCCACTAACACTACTAGACTTCAAAAGGGTCCATCAGGGAACCACCCGTGTGGTCGTAGTCGTTGTATTACCTGCAGGCATCTCCTGAGTCAGGCCAAGGTTTTCTCCTCCACCAGAGGTACCACTTATGCTATTAAAAGTTCAATCAACTGCCTCAGCACATATGTAATATATCTGATCCAATGTGGATGTAATTTGAAATATGTGGGACGCACCAGCAGGACACTTGGAACACGGTTCCTAGAACATAGGAGAAATGTCATTAAGGGTCTTAATAATCATAGTTTATCTAGACATTTCAAAAATTTCCATCAACAAGATCCTAAAACTATGAAAGTAATGGGAATTGAGTACATCTCTCCAAGTGTCCTCGGTGGTGATCGGTTCAAAACTCTGTGTAGGCGGGAGACTTTTTGGATCCACCAACTAGGCACTCTCAGCCCAGGTGGACTCAATGAATGTCTCGATGTGAGTACCTTCACGTAATGGTTCCCTGGACGTCTCCTCCTGTTAGACTTCCTCTGCCCTCTGCCATCTTCTGTCTGGTTCTCTCCTTGGGGTACATAGATCCCACTCTGTCCTTCCCTCCCCCCCCCCCCCCCCCACAACCCCCCCCTCCCCTCCTCCGCTCCCCCCCCCTCCCTCCCCATCCCCCGCCCCCTCTTTTTTTCCCCCCTTTCCCCCCTTCTCCCCCCCATCCCATCTCTTACCGTTGCCCCGGTCCCTCCTCCTGTCTCTGAGTAGGGGTCATCACATCCTTCCAAGAATGTACATAATACCAATATAATTACAATATACATTTGTTGTTAATACACATATTAATTTATTAAAATATTTTTTATTAGAGATATATACTATCTTTATATATATATATTCTCACAAATATTGGATACATTTAGGGGTTATAAAGGGTTAGTAATTATTTTACACATTTACATTTTATTTTTCCAATAATAAACAATCTTCCTACATTTATTTCACACATCCCAGGTACTTTTATCTTACACATGGAATTAATTTTAATATTAGATACACATTATAATAGCAGAGTTTAACCACAATTACAGTTCACTGAGCACTTGGATAATGCAACGAAGTTAATGATATGCACTGATAAGTTTTTGAGAAACACTTATGTAGGTATTTAGTTTTATATATGTCTTTTCTACATATATTATATATAATATATATATTTTATTATATATATATATATTGTTATACAACTAGAATCCTTATATATTTTATTATTATTTTTTCACCACATCCTCACTATTCCTGACAGCTGCCTTTGTCCGTGGCATAGGCATGATATATGTTTGTTATGTATTTCCTAATATCTCCTGGTCTATATAGGTCATTGTGACGTTTGTCATTTAAGGGATTAATTAACTATCACGTATAGTATTTACATTATATGACTTTTGTGTTATCAATTTGTCATGACCCCTGTGATGTTTCATGTAATATTGGCCAGAATGAATTTAAGGGGGAGCTTCATAGGACTCATTCCTATCTCCATTTATCTGTTAGTATTAATATCTACATTGTTTATAGGTCTATTTAATTACACCTTGATGCTTTATCATCTAAAAGATAGTTCCCCTTTAGATTCATATATGGCAAGCTATATTTTCTATGTGACAAATGATGCACTCTATCTCCAATCCAGCAAGCTTCTTTAAATATTTTTAAATATTTTCAGACATATTTTTATGTTTAAGGCATTTGCATATATGTTGGAGCACTTAGCACTTTCAGCTGAGAAGGGGGGACGATCAAAGTAATTGAGATTATTGGCTCTCTATATAAATACCGGACCTCCCCCATCTCCACATCACCCTTTGAAAAAGTTACCCGAGAGTGAGGAAACGCGTCAGGGAGCGTCATCACGTCAGACGCATTGACACTGACGTCATCACCGAGCGCTGGAACGGACGGATCCATGCGCAACTGCTGCAGAAGCCTGTACTACACGGAGCCATCTTCCAGGACTCTAATACAGTTGTATTGAATACTATCTGCCCTGGATACCTGTTGGGACTACGATCCTGATACTGCAATACTGGGACTGCCCCAAGACGCTGCAGACACGAACCGGATGGTGGTGATTATATCACACAATGCTTGTTTTTATTGTACCCTTGTGAGTGCATTTTTTATCCCCCCTCTCCCCCTCCCCTCATTAAAATACTATTTTACGCTATGGGCGTGCGCTCTCTCTTCCTGTTTTTCCCCTAGATTCACTGTGGACTTGGTTTGACCACACTGAGAGCTGCCGGAGACCCTCCACACCGGAACCAACACCATTACTGGACTTATTTTTGAGGACTGGTTTTTATACATTTTTTTCTCTTATATTATCCATTTATTCCTTTTGTTTCTCTGTTTATTTATTTTTGTCATATATCTATATGTATACAATTATCATATTGTTTTCTGGTTTATAGTTTGATTGATTTGGTTATATATATGTAATTTTTACTATATGGTACATATTAGTTATTATTATTCATTAATTATATTATTTGGTTTATGAACTTTATAGATTTAGCTTAATAGAGGCGCTGCTTTTTTCTTTTTTGTTTGTCATATATATATATATATATATATATATATATATATATATATGGACAAGACAAATGCACACTTACAATTTGTCTGATAAAATAAAGCATGTTATGGGACCTGATCCCCTGATGAAATCCGCAGAGTCGGAAGAAACGCGTAGGGATATCTGGCAGTGAACCTACGGTGACAGGGCAGCTCCCAGCACCAGCGTGAGGAGGCAAGGACTTTCCTGAAGATTATTTTCCGGTTTCAAGTGTGAGAAAAAAGGCTAATGGCGGCCGCATGTGGAGATTGAATGCTCCCAAACACTAAGGATTACTCCCCTGGAGACAGCAGCTGTCAGCAACATCCTTTTTGGAGGCAATACTGACACTCACACACAAAGAAGAGACCGAGGAGTCCTCAGTTGGTGCATGGGCAGGTCCCATAACATGCTTTATTTTATCAGACAAATTGTAAGTGTGCATTTGTCTTGTCCATGAGATATTAAAACTTTGTTTATCTGATTTTATACAAGGATCGGGCGCTTCTTTTCTCTTTTTCTCTAATAGGTACTGTGGGAGTTCGGTGAGCCCAAGAAGAAGCAGCCTGGACCTTTTGCAAATCATCTTATCATGGACACATGTGGACTTAAGTATTTTTAATATTCACTGCATTTATGGGCTCATATTCGTGTATTGAATTTTTTTTCATTGCTTATCACATGAACCCATTTTTATTTTTGCATTTTTTAGTTAAGTCCCAGTGACACTCAGTGTCATTTTTACTTACAATCATTGGCAATATATCTTTTTTATTGCTTTTTTTTCATTTTTTATTCTATTTTTATATGTTATGCACACTTCTTTTTGCTTTTTTGTTTTTATTAAATAGTCATTTTTAGTTTTTCCTGCCAGAATACATTTAGTTATTTTCACACTACTGTTTATTGGGCATATCTGCCTGGTGCAATACTTGCCACATCTGTCAGGGCTGCAGCAATTTAGGTGTAGTGTGTGAAGGGCGCTGTCTATATTTTCTTCCCTTTGAAAAAGTTACCCGTGAGTGACGAAACGCGTCAGGGAGCGTCATTACGTCAGACGCATTGACACTGACGTCATCACCGCGCGCCAGAACTGATTGGTCCGCGCGACTGCTGCAGAGGCTTGAGTTACGAGGAGCCATCTTTCCAGGACTCTTACACGTGTATAAGGAATATTACCAGCCTTGGACATTTGTTGGGACACTGATCCTACTACTGCAAGATCGGGACTGCCCCAGGATACTGCAGAAACAAACCGGATGGTGGTGATTATATCACACAATGCTTGATTTTACTGCTTTTTTGTAAGCGCATTTCTTAACCCCCTCCTTCCCTTCCCCTCATTAAATTGACTATTTTACGCTATGGGTGTGCGCTCTCTCTTCCCTTTGTTTCTATAGATGCCCTGTGGACGTGGTTTGTCCATTTGGAGAGCAGCAGGAGACCCTTCATACCAGAATCAACATCATCATTGGACTATCTGAGGACTGGTTATCACACTCTCTTTTTTCCCCTTTTCATTTTTATATTTTACTTATTATATTATTTGTGTATGGTTATAGGTCTAATTAATATTTGTGCTAGAATCATCTATTATCCTCACTATTTAAGTGTGTAGATATATTTTTATTATTTATCACAGTTGGTGTATTGGATATTATATATATTTTATTATTGGCTTATACAACCTAAGCACAGGCGCTGCCTTTTTTTCCCTTTTTTTTAATATATATATATGTGTGTGTGTGTGTGTGTGTGTGTGTGTGTGTGTGTGTGTGTATGTGTGTGTGTGTATGGGAGTATGTGTGTGACACCAGAGGTCCCCCCCAGCCAGTCAGTCACCTCCCCCCAGTCAGTCAGTCACCCCTGCCCCAGTCAGTCAGTCACCCTGTCAGTCAGTCACCCACCCAGTCAGTCAGTCACCCTGTCAGTCAGTCACCCACCCAGTCAGTCAGTCACCCAGTCAGTCAGTCAGTCACCCACCCAGTCAGTCAGTCACCCACCCAGTCAGTCAGTCACCCACCCAGTCAGTCACACACCCAGTCAGTCAGTCACCCACCCACTCAGTCAGTCACCCACCCAGTCAGCCACCCACCCAGTCAGCCACCCACCCAGTCAGCCAGTCAGCCACCCAGTCAGTCAGTCACCCACCCAGTCAGTCACCCACCCAGTCAGTCACCCACCCAGTCAGTCACCAACCCAGTCAGTCACCCAGTCAGTCACCCACCCAGTCAGTCACCCACCCACCCAGTCAGTCACCCACCCAGTCAGTCAGTCACCCACCCAGTCAGTCAGTCACCCACCCAGTCAGTCAGTCACCCACCCAGTCAGTCAGTCACCCACCCAGTCAGTCACTCACCCAGTCAGTCAGTCAGTCACCCACCCTGTCAGTCAGTCACCCACCCAGTCAGTCAGTCACCCACCCAGTCAGTCAGTCACCCACCCAGTCAGTCAGTCACCCACCCACCCAGTCAGTCACCCACCCAGTCAGTCACCCACCCAGTCAGTCAGTCACCCAGTCAGTCAGTCACCCAGTCAGTCAGTCACCCACCCAGTCAGTCACCCACCCAGTCAGTCACCCACCCAGTCAGTCACCCACCCAGTCAGTCACCCACCCAGTCAGTCACCCACCCAGTCAGTCACCCACCCAGTCAGTCACCCACCCAGTCAGTCACCCAGTCAGTCAGTCACCCAGTCAGTCACCCACCCAGTCAGTCACCCACCCAGTCACCCACCAAGTCAGTAAGTCACCAGTCAGTCAGTCACCCACTCAGTCAGCCACCCACCCAATCAGTCAGCCATCCACTCAGTCAGTCACCCACCCGGTCAGTTACCCAGTCAGTCAGTCACCCACCCAGTCAGTCAGTCAGCCACCCACCCATTCAGTCAGCCACCCACTCAGTCAGTCAGTCACCCACCCAGTCAGGAGAAGCTTGTGTGGAGCGCAGGTTTCACCATATATATAGGGAAGAAAATATAAAATAGTGCAGTATATCTAAACAAATACAGCAATTCAATCAGGAATCATGATTGGGGACTCACATTCTCCCAGTGGTAATATAGCATTGAATAGCAAATAGTGTGGTGAGAAGACTCAGCAATACACTACCGACACACTTTATTGAAGTGTGGTCGGTACCGCAAGCCGGGAAATCTCCCGGCTTGCTAGTGGCCGCCCGCGCGGTCACGCGTCATCGGGAGCGTGCGCCCCCTGCACGCGTGTCCAGGGGCTCCCCGAGGGAGCCCTGGTGTCCCGCGATCGCGGGACAGCGGCAGGGGGTTCCGGGGGACCCGGCAGCGGTAGGGAGAGCGCCCCGATCGGAGGGCGCTCTTCCGCTGCTTCGGCGCGCGCCCGTCACACTCGGGCGCGCGCCAGGCTACTGCTGCGGCACAGAACGGGCAAATGCTCGAATAAACTGTGCCGCAGCAGTATGCAGGGGGATCTTGCTTGTATACACTCCCTGATGTCAGCAGGACAAACCCTCAACAGAATGAAAGAAAGACAACTCTAGTGCAACATTGTATGTTCACTGATGATATATTAAAAAACGGCAATTGTTATTGCACTTACATGAGCAACAAGTGCTTAGACACGTAACAATTGATGCGCAGCATAGGTGTACAGCATCCACCCCTCTCCCGAGGTCGCGTCACTTCCGGTTCAGCCCGTCGCGTCACTTCCGGTTTCGTGATCGAACACAGAATGGATCCACACGGGTTCTGGGGCATTTGGGGCACACTTCTGAACTGCTGCTGGTTCACTCAACGCGTTTCGCTGGCGTGGCAGCTTCGTCAGGAGTCCGATCTGTAGCTTAACGTTTCATTGTACATTTATACCCCTAATTGGTTCCTATTGGATGGTTAATTATTTTAGCACTTCCTATTGGCTGGAATAGTTCCTGGTGATTGGCTGGTGGGCGGGACTACCCATGTATGCTAATATCATAGTGTATTACATAATACATAATAAATATATAAATAACACAGTTTTATTTAATACAATCATTTTAAAACATTACTAATCTAATTTCAAACTAACTAATACATAGAGAGAACTGACTAATACATAGAGAGTATACGAAAAGCTAACTGCTGCATATATGCATGTATCTCTATACTGGGGGCAGTTGCTTGTATATAACACTCAACATAATCATATAAATGAATATAGGAAAATGGGATGGGAGAAAATAGCAGAAAAATATCAGGCTAATTTAACCTATTCATAAATAACATAGGATTTTTAGTAAACTCTTAAAAATACAAATATTTATATATGTATATACACAACCAAACATAAAACCACTGTAGTTAATTAAAACATATATAAATATATTAATAAATATAGTTATGCATATTATTTAAAAATGCTATATAATTTTTTTTTTTAAATCTATATAGAAAAAGTGTGAATATGCCAGAATTCACTGACTAATTTCCCCATATGTCAATTTGGAAACACTATAATATTCCCTAACTTATAGAATACACGTGTTTCCCTATATATCAGCTGGGGGACACTATGATGTTCATTGTGTAATGTGATGAGCACTGGACTTTAAAAGATGGGCACACACAGTGTTTATTTCGATGACTATATATAAATACTAAATTCTATATCTGCATTAAGTCCACCTGGACTAAGCGTTTTTAACCGGTGAAGGAAAATCCGTTATTTCCTTCCCCAGGCTTCAGAACCAAAAGGAACCTATTCTCTATGAAGAAAACTTAAGCCTTGTGACTGGACACAATCTGCACCGTTTGCAGCAGACTTCCCAGGAAGCTTTCACGCCCTGCCACTGTTATCTTCGATTTTTGATGAACTTTTCAGGCCTGGTAGACGAACGAAATGAAACGTAACGCAAGCCAGGTTTCAAATCCTATTGGTTAGAGGCGTAACATAGGCGTATCCTAGGTGTGTCTTGGGCGTAGCTTTGATTAGAGGCGTGATTTAGGGGCAGGACATATTAGTGGCGTGATTTTTGGGACGTGTCTTTCCCAATACAAGCAATGTCTGAATACATATCTTATTCATTGTCTGTTATCAAAAGAGACCTTGAATCTGTAGCAACTATATTACACTATTTTGCTTCTTGCAGAGAACCATTCTATTATATTCTAACTAAAACATTAGGAAATTGACAACACAAAAGTATCTTAGTAATATCCTGACCAGTAAGAAAGGAAATGCAATTTGGCAGAAACTGAGTGCATTTATGAATTATATTTCAGCAAAAGGCTGACTACAGAATCTTAACTAGTTATGACCAGACAAAATGGAAGCTTAACATGAGTGCAGATTCTGGCCTGACCTACTGGTCCTAACAATTCCCTCCTTTTTGTTCTCTAAAAGAACAAATACCCTTACTAGGTACTCTTCTCTATGAATATGGCCTTATGGGGACCAATAGTATCATAGACTCTGTTCATGGCCACATATGAATTATTAGTTGCATACATGGCGTGAGATGAAACTGAAGGTTTCCTTGAGACAAATGAAAGCATTGCACACTTAGCACAGTGAAAAATAACAAAAATTGCTGCGATTATGCTAAACACTACAATAAAACCATAGAGAATTTTCATACCCAATTCTCCGATCCAACTAGTGAGTCCTGACATCCAATTTAAGCTAAGGCCTGAGGATTCTTTACGCATCCTTGCCTGAATTTCCTGTAACTTATCCATATCTTTATGAATAGCGCCAGACTCATCCTCAATATAGGCACAGCACTTCTGTCCTACAAGTTTACAAACACCTCCTTGTGAGGCTAGCAGATAATCAAGAGCCATTCTATTCTGTAATAATACTGTTCGGATCTGCTCTTGTTCATTAGTCAAACGGATAATAGCATCACTTGTCTGATTAAGAGCATCATCAATATTTACCATAAGATCACTTAATTTAGAATAGAGATCCAAAATACCTAAACTAGGTATAAAAACCCTAGCTGCAATGCGGGTTGGACTAATGGTCCTGGTCAGATCTTTTCGATTTCTCAGCCTCCCTTGGCGTTTCGTCACACAAGGGTGACTTTTTCAGAACAACCCTTTGAAAAAGTCACATGTGTGTGACGAAATGCGTCAGAGAGCGCCATCACGCACGCAAGGACATTACGTCATCACGGAGCGCAGCTATCAACTGATTTGAGTGCCGGCTATCGCAGAGAACTCCAGGCAGGGCGGTGTGTTCCTGGTATCGTTGGAAATCGTTTCATACTATCACCAAGCCCAGGACATCCTGCAAACAACGTGGTTCAATACCATCTTGGGACCGAGGATTTATTCCAGCACCTGTTGCAGTTACCGGATGGTGGTGATTATATCATAATATGCTTTTAAAACTTGTACCCTTGTGAGTGCATTTTTTATCCCCCCCACCCCCTCCCCTCAATAAATTTACGTTTTTACGCTATGGGGTGTGCGCTCTCTCCTCTCTTTCTTCTGCAGATTCCTTTCGGATGTGGTTAATCCTTTGAGAGCAGCCGGAGACCCCCAACACCATTTGCATTTTTATTTTTTATTTTTCTATTTTATTGGACAATCAAATTGAGGACTGGTATCACTCTTTTTTTATTGTTTTTCATTTTTATATATTTCATATTATATTATCCTTTTCATTGTATATGTAACCCTGTTTATTGCATCTATATTGGGTGTCACATATCACTAATCGGTATTTATTAATGAATATATTTTAGCACACTTTATACTATTGATTCATTTATATAATTGATTCACATATACCCACTAGGATAGGCACTTAGTCATTTCATTACACACAATTAAATAGATTATATATTTATACACCACACTAATTTACCCCTATAGGCGCTGCTTTTTTGTTTTTGTTTGTCAATATATATATATATATATATATATATATATATATATACACACATATATCATTAAATATTTCTATAGATTAGAAAATGGCTTACATCTCAATATGTCACATAATTTAAGGGTCAGCTATTTGTGAGAATTGGTGGGGGCTAATTTCTGCTAAGAGCGACTGCACAAACATTCTTCTTGCACGCATCTTTCATACTGCATTTACTCAGAATGGCAAAATGGACCAAGATGGCTGCTATGGTCAAAATGGATGACTTGTGATCCTTTCCTTGTGGTTGACTCACGTCCCTTGGTGACCTCCCACCTTCCTCATATCCAGTCTTCTCAGTCCCCCTATATCCTTAAGAGACAGTCTATTTAAAGAACAGAACAGTTAACCATTTCATAGTCCTGATGGACCAAGATGTCCAAGTTGTGCATAACTTGATTCCTTTCTTTTCCGGCCATTATATCAGCCCAGTTGATTTCTTCTTTGGTCTCTTCTTCTGGGGGACTGGCGACATCATCACCGCAGAGAGGCATAGCGTCGGTGGGGGTTGCAACGCACTTCTGGATCAGAGTTTTGCTGTACTTAATACATAGAGAGCAATGAGTAGGACAAACACACACATACAAAAACATTTGCTAGCTTCGCTCAAAGCAAATCAATCCAACCACCAAGTCCCACTGTCCCTAAATCCTGGATAAATACACAACATTGCGCTTTAACTAGGGCGCATACATGCCCCTCCTTTTGAAGCTAAAATATAGTCTAGAGCTATTTTATTCTGCGGAGCCATTCATTTAAACTAAACCTATTCTTGGTTAAGTGAGTAAATGTCTGTGGTTGTATGATTGAGGATATCCCTGTAAACCTGTCATACAGTAACCCAACTCCTACATTTGGGAATAAATTCCCTGAAACTTATTCTTCCCATAGACTACTTTTTAGCACTTGTGTATTCGGTGCATCTCTTCTGTTTCTAACTCTACCTGTGAGCAATTAACATAACCGTGTGTTTGACTGATAAAGCATTCTCCCACCAGGATATCATTCTTCGGGGAGATTCTATTAACCTATAAATCCAAACAAAATAAACAAAGTTAAACAAATAATACCTTATACTATTTTGTCATCCTTATGGGACGCCACTTACACAAACATAATGGAGCATACATTGTAACGGAAAAATAATAAAAACCTGTAAAAATAAAAAGTTCAAAGTTCGTGTGTTGAGGCCTGGACTTTTTTTTTGCCTATGACCTTTCTTCATTGATGATTAGTGGTCAGAGAGTATTGTGTCCATCAAAACACTTATTTGCAGGTGCTATGTCTTTGTCTTAATTAGCTGTTTGTGCTTAGGCTGGCACTATTTTGACGTACGTGATGTGTATCCATGATGATAAGAAATTTTTACTGCAATGCTGGTGATGAGTAGTATTTAAATGGCCTTTTCATCTGGGATGAAGAGCGTGCTTGCGTAGAAAATGCTTGACCATTAACCCGTCTTGCGTAGGTGCACTTTCAGCTTTAACCTGTGCCTAGAAAGACTCAAAAATATATATTAGTTGCATGCAATACTTATTAATTGTTTTTATTACCAAGAACATGGTCCTTAATTCGTAGTTTTGAACTTCTGATGGTCATAACTCATCCCATAAGTGTCTCATAGGGAGAGAATTTATACCTAGAAATAAATTCTTGTATTAATATGGTTACTACTATTATTAGCATCTGCATATTAAACAGAGATATTCCCTATTAATGCTCCTCAAATTTTAAACTAAGCAACCAATATGGACTTGACTTTGCTACAATCCAAGTTCCTAAAACTTGGTACCTCAGCCTGTGCCAAACCAATTGCTTCCATAATCAACTCTATCCTGTCTGCAGGCCATACCCCCAAGACCTGGAAAACTGCCAGAGTTGTCCCAATCTTCAAAAATAGGGACAAAAACACTGTCTCAAACTACAAATCAATCTCTCTTCTCCCAATACACACTTACTCTCATTCATACCTAACTGCCATCTGCAATTTTCTCTGATGCAAATGGTGTCAACCTTTTAGTCATTTAATACTAACTAACCTTAAAACTCTCCTCACAAATCAAGCATCCCAACAGCCTGCATTCATGGCTATTGTCCCACACCCACAGTCACTCCTGGCTTTTACCTCAAAGACTCCACTGTAACTATTCTGCTAAAAATGTGAAATGCCTTGTATATAATATATACCCTGTTCACTTATGCAATTATATATCCCCTGTCCTTTAACTCTATGTCCAGGACATACCCAAAAACGAATAAATGGTTACAAAATTATAAATTTGGCAGATATGATATATCCCTCAACATAGGGACGGCTTTGCTGTGACATCTGCAAAGGTATTATTATTTTTTACCAAGGGCCTGTCAGCCCTGTTAGTATGGCAGCAACTTTTTATTACTGAAAGAGCCCTTGGAGTTAACATTGCTATAATAAATTCTGAACCTGCTGTGCACTGTATATCATTTACAACATATCAAGTTCTGGATCCTCTATAGGGATTTCAGAGAGTCCTTCAATAACCTACTGTATGTATCTCCCCTCTTTTTGTTCATATATTATCTATATATGTGAACAAAAATACAAAAATAGTTATGAAAACAGGTTGCTTGATATATAGCAAAATTAAACTGGTAAATAGATTTGTATATATAGTGACTATAAAAATATTTACTGCTTGTGTTAAAAGAAAAAGCCTGCAGTAGCCAGCATTAACTTTTAAAGACACTCTGACTTTAAAAAGAAAAATAAATAAATTTCAAAGCGCTTTTTTTTTTTTTCTGGGAAAACAGCCAGAAACCTCAAAGTACAGATAGCAGATAACGGGTTTCGCTGTCTAATTCATATTACTGCACCGACACACTTTATTCGAGCAAATACCCGGTATGTACCTGGCAGATACCTGGAATGCGCCACTCCTCACCTCTGACAAGCCCCGTTGCATTTGCCTTCCCAGCCTGGGTTCATGCCTGGCTGATGGGCGGCTGATCTGTTAAATGATAATGATTAGGATTTAATAGGCTGCAATGCTTCGCGTGTCTACCAGATGGCATAAATTCATGAATTGTAATGCAGTATATATATATATACTGTGCAGTATTGCAGCCAGCGGGAATAAAATGCTTCAATCCCTGCTTGAAAAATAACCCAATGCACTCGGGCAGAAAACAGTCACAAACCTCAATACACCCGGGTATACCCGAATTCGTGGGACTAGCCAAGCTCGAATAAAGTGTGTCGCCAGTGTAACTGCATTTTGTATGGGCTTTCAAAAATTAAATAACGGGAATATTTCAAATTACTTATAAACACCAAATCTATGCCAACAAGAGCATGCAATATTCTTCCACTCATTCCCCTGGATGCCTTCTGAAAGAAATCTCATATTCCTGCAAACTTCCATCAATACAATTTTATGCTATCCCGTTTTAACTATGCCCTCTTTTAAACTAAACAAAATATCTTCAAACATGCAACAGTTATACCATGACTAAAAAAAAAACAGCAAGCTTGACCCTACCTGTCTTGTATGGCTTCTACACTGCTTATTTAACGGAGACAATTCTCGCTAAAATAAATTATGACCTCCATGCTGCTAAAGACAGATATCACCACACTCCGCTCACACCGCCTCAACCTCCCCGCAGCACCTGCCACCATGGACACCCTCCTTTTGAAGCGCTATGTACATTAATGGTGTTATATACATATATAATACAATATATTAATTCAAACAGTGTTTTTGATCTCTTACCAGCATTTTTAAACAAAAACATCCCCAAACATATCTTAATCCTGTAGAAATAAAATTGAAATGTGTTATCTTACTGCTTTACGGATAAGAAGACAGTTCTACATTACCTTGTTCTCATAAATAAACTGCTTAAGCACAGAGCTAGTTAATTTTAATGTGAATGCTGCGCAATCTTTAAACTGTAAGGGAGAGGCTGTGCCCCTCCTTTTATTAAGATAGAAATACCACAAACGAAAAGAAATGTGTCCGGTTTAAAAAGTATCCGCCTGGCCAGGACGAATAAACCTTTCAAACTATAACCAGGAACAGAGATGAATATACTCCCCTTTTGTTGTGAGGTATTTCTCTCTATATTCGGTGTACACCTTTTTAAAACCTTTTAAAATTTAGATTTCATCATGAGCAACTAATATTCATATTTTTTTGTACACACATGTTAATCAGCATGACCACACAGTATCTTTCACACAAGAAATCATTCAGGAAAAAATTCATCAGGGTTATAAACAAACTCTTTTACATAAGGTAGCAGTGTTTTTTTTTGTTTTTTTTACAGAGACTTTCACTCTGAGCCCCTACGGGCAAAGCAGCACTTCCCTGCTTCTGACTGATAGTGGCACACTCTCTGCCAATGACCAAAACCACCACAATTAAAACAAACACCATTATTCTGAGCTATTATTCCTGATTGATTTCTGAGACCAGCATAAACCATTAGTAGCTTATAGAAAAACAGACAAATAATTGCAATATTTATACTTACACAATATACAATGGTCGTTCAGCTAGATCAGAGATAACAGTCCAGTCGTGCACAAAATTTACTGGACTTAACCAAAAATTTTGTTTAAAAGGGCCTAACCCAATTTTCAGTCACAATTTAGGTCTATTAAATTCCCAGAGGGGGTGAAGCATCATTTATAAAAATTTACATATATACTCACCACCTCTGTGAACTTCCCACTTCTAGACGCCAAAAACTGAAGGAAAATCCGTTATTTCCTTCCCCAGGCTTCAGAACCAAAAGGAACCTATTCTCTATGAAGAAAACTGAAGCCTTGTGACTGGACACAATCTGCACCGTTTGCAGCAGACTTCCCAGGAAGCTTTCACGCCCTGCCACTGTTATCTTCGATTTTTGATGAACTTTTCAGGCCTGGTAGACGAACGAAATGAAACGTAACGCAAGCCAGGTTTCAAATCATTTGTCTCAATTTATTACTCATAGGGTAATGACTTTTATACAGAAAAGAAGAAGATATTGGTTAGAGGCGTAACATAGGCGTATCCTAGGTGTGTCTTAGGCGTAGCTTTGATTAGAGGCGTGATTTAGGGGCAAGACATATTAGTGGCGTGATTTTTGGGACGTGTCTTTCCCAATACAAGCAATATCTGAATACATAGCTTATTCATTGTCTGTTATCAAAAGAGACCTTGAATCTTTAGCAACTATATTACACTATTTTGCTTCTTGCAGGGAACCATTCTACTATATTCTAACTAAAACATTAGGAAATTGACAACACAAAAGTATCTTAGTAATATCCTGACCAGGAAGAAAGGAAATGCAATTTGGCAGAAACTGAGTGCATTTATGAATTATATTTCAGCAAAAGGCTGACTACAGAATCTTAACTAGTTATGACCAGACAAAATGGAAGCTTAACATGAGTGCAGATTCTGGCCTGACCTACTGGTCCTAACAACCGATGAATCCAGAAGGTCTCTCTTTTAATTAATTCTTTAGTTCTGTCACCGCCTCTCCAATTCGATGGGGCATGTTCAATCCCTTTAATAGTTATATCTTTTTGGTTAGAGGCATGAAAACGGGTGAAATATTTTGGAACACTGTGTGTGTCCAGGATACGTCTTATATTTCCTATATGCTCCAGTGCTCTAACTTTCAGGGCACGAGTAGTTTGACCAACATGTTGAAGACCGCAAGTGCATTCAGACAAATAAATGACAAATACTAAATTACAATTAATAAAATATTTTATTTTAAAAACCTCATTGGTGGTATTTGATTTAAAAATGTCTTTCACCCCTTTGCAGCAAAAGTCACAGACCTTACAATTGCCACATGTATAAAAACCTTTAGGGAGTTTTAACCAATTGTTGTCTTTTGTACGATCTCTTTTATTTTTCAGGACACTTGGAGCTAGTTTCTGCTTCAAGTTACTTGCTTTAGTGAATATAACATTGGGCATTGCTGGTAATACACCTCCTAAAACGGGATCATTTTGTAAAATGTGCCAATGTTTCCTTAAAGCATTTTTTATTTTATTTGCATCTCTATTATATTGGGTCATAAAACTAGTAGTGAAGTTTATCTCTGTCTGCTTGATTTTATTCACATTTGGTTTAAGTAAAAGTTTTCTGTCAATCATGTCAACTTTGGATTTAGCTTCTTTAATCTGTTTTGGACTATGTTTCTTCTCAAGGAATTTGTTCGTCAGTACAAGTGATTGTTCCTCATAAATTTCTGTCTTACTACAATTCCTCTTTATCCGCATGAATTGGCCTTGAGGAACATTAGAAATCCACCTGGGGTGATGGCAACTATTTTGCGTAATATATAGTTGTTGCCATCCACCGATTTAAAAAAAGTTTTAGTTAAAATGACATTATTCTCAATATAAATTTCAAGGTCTAAAAATTCAACTTTTGTCTTACTAAAATTAGATTCAAATTTTAAATTAAAATTGTTGGTGTTAATATAATCTAAAAATTGCTTCAATAAAATTTCGTCGCCATTCCAAATAAAAAGTACGTCGTCAATATATCTTTTCCAGAGGACCAGATTTGCACCAAAGCCATGCGAAGACCAGATATGGTCTAATTCCCATACGGTCATAAATAAATTTGCATAACTTGGTGCAAATCTGGTCCTCATCGCGGTACCACAGAGTTGCAGGAAGAATTCTTGATTAAACCAAAAATAATTGTTGGATAATATAAAACGTATCCCTTCTAAAATAAAATGACTTTGTTCCGTATCCATATTCGCATCCTCAGTTAAAATTCTCTTAATCGCGTCTAGGCCTTGTGTATGGTCTATAGACGTATATAATGAGGAGACGTCACAGGTTACAAGTATAAAATCCTCTTCCCATTTAATATCTTCTAAAATGGATAAAACCTGTGCCGTGTCTTTAAGGTGCGATCTGCCGGTAACAACATATTTTTGTAAAAATGTATCTATATACTCCGACAGATTAGAACACATGGATTCAATGCCTGAAATTATTGGTCTCCCGGGCGGGTATTGTAAATCCTTGTGAATCTTTGGTAAAAAATAGAATATTGGTATCTTTGGGGATTCTACCCAAAGATATTTAAATTCCTCCTCTTTAAGTATACCCTTACTTTTACCCTCTAAAAGAAATATGTATATTTTAATTAACTATATGTTTTAATTAACTACAGTGGTTTTTATGTTTGGTTGTGTATATACATATATAAATATTTGTATTTGTATTTTTAAGAGTTTACTAAAAATCCTATGTTATTTATGAATAGGTTAAATTAAACTGATATTTTTCTGCCCTTTTCTCCCATCCCATTTTCCTATATTCATTTATATGATTATGTTGAGTGTTATATACAAGCAACTGCCCCCAGTATAGAGATACATGCATATATGCAGCAGTTAGCTTTTCGTATACTCTCTACGTATTAGTCAGTTCTCTCTATGTATTAGTTAGTTTGAAGTTAGATTAGTAATGTTTTAAAATGATTGTATTAAATAAAACTGTGTTATTTATATATTTATTATGTATTATGTAATACACTATGATATTAGCATACACGGGTAGTCCCGCCCACCAGCCAATCACCAGGAATTATTCCAGCCAATAGGAAGTGCTAAAATAATTAACCATCCAGTAGGAACCAATTAGGGGTATATATATGTACAATGGAACGTTAAGCTACAGATCGGACTCCTCTGACGAAGCTGCCACGCCAGCGAAACGCGTTGAGTGAACCAGCAGCAGTTCAGAAGTGTGCCCCGAATGCCCCAGAACCCGTGTGGATCCATTCTGTGTTCGATCACGAAACCGGAAGTGACGCGACGGGCTGAACCGGAAGTGATGCGGCGCGACCTCGGGAGAGGGGTGGATGCTGTACACCTATGCTGCGCATTAATTGTTACGTGTCTATGAACTTGTTGCTCATGTAAGTGCAATAACAATTGCCGTTTTTGAATATATCATCAGTGAACATACAATGTTGCACTAGAGTTGTCTTTCTTTCATTCTGTTGAGGGTTTGTCCTGCTGACATCAGGGAGTGTATACAAGCAAGATCCCCCTGCATATTGCTGAGTCTTCTCACCACACTATTTGCTATTCAATGCTATATTACCACTGGGAGAATGTGAGTCCCCAATCATGATTCCTGATTGAATTGTTGTATTTGTTTAGATATACTGCACTATTTTATATTTTCTTCCCTATATATATGGTGAAACCTGCGCTCCCCACAAGCTTCTCCTTAACCATTCAAGACGGGAGAAATTGGATCTTCTCCCAAGAGGATTGGCAGCGAAGTTTTTTCATATTTGAGCACTTTATATTATTAATATTTATCACAATAATATATTTATATATCTTAATATATAAAATCGAATGGTTAGTGAGGTTAGTGCTATCTGCGGTGAATCTGATTGGTCCTCAGCCTCTGGCCAATCAGATTGCTGTGTGTGACGTCACCCAACTGCCACTCTCTTCCCCCTCGGCTCGCCAGACACACAGACACACAGACACACAGACACACAGACACACACCAAATCACCTCTCCCCCTCCCCGCTCCAAATCACCCCTCCCAGCGGCATCACCTCTCCCCCCTCCCCCGCTCCAAATCACCTCTCTCCCTCCCCAGCGGCATCACCTCTCCCCCTCCCCAGCGGCACTCCAACTCACCTCTCCCCCTCCCCAGCGGCATCACCTCTCCCCCTCCCCGCTCCAAATCACCTCTCCCCCTCCCCGCTCCAAATCACCTCTCCCCCCTCCCCAGCGGCATCACCTCTCCCCCCTCCCCGCTCCAAATCACCTCTCCCCCTCCCCAGCGGCATCACCTCTCCCCCTCCCCAGCGGCGCTCAAACTCACCTCTCCCCCTCCCCCAGCGGCATCACCTCTCCCCGCTCCAAATCACCTCTCCCCGCTCCAAATCACCCCTCCCCGCTCCAAATCACCTCTCCCCCTCCCCGCTCCAAATCACCTCTCCCCCTCCCCAGCGGCATCACCTCTCCCCCCCTCCCCAGCGGCGCTCAAACTCACCTCTCCCCCCCACTCCCCCCGCTCCAAATCACCTCTCCCCCCTCCCGCTCCAAATCACCTCTCCCCCCTCCCCGCTCCAAATCACCTCTCCCCCCTCCCCGCTCCAAATCACCTCTCCCCCCTCCCCCGCTCCAAATCACCTCTCCCCCCCCCCCCCCCGGCGGGGGAACAGGCAGCTGCCACGCGGCGCGTAATAAGATGGCGGACCCCCCTTCGCTC